>NW_028279210.1:0-125319 GCF_059751315.1 Micrasema longulum | reverse complement strand
TTAGCCACTTTACACACTGTGTAACATTCACCATTCTGCCCATGTTTGAACATCCACATTTCCTCAACTCTTCCATCTGTTGACTTTTGTTAAGTAAAAGAGCTGAAACTTTTATCACGTGGGTGGGATTCATCGGCTGAACCAAATCACCTACTAGGCGACGCCTGAAAACAATTTTCCAATTTGTATACTTCTTCTTTTATCAGGAAGTAATTCAACAATGTTTGATTATGTCCAAATGCTTGCAGACTGGCTAGATTTCCTCCTGTAAATGCCTAGACTTCCATATTCCCTTCTCAAAAATGTTTTCCCTCTGTGTTGAAATAAATTTAAATAATAAAAATATGTTTATAAAGATATAATAGAAGTTATTTAAAGTACGCGATTTACTTTTTACAAAGTATAATTTAATATCTGAAAGAATAAAACTGAAAATTAAGAAAGTAGAAACACACACACATATTTATATAAACAAATAAAGAATGATTATTTCATTAATACAATAATTAAGTAGCAAAAGAGTGACTAATTTCAACATTGTTATTACTTATTGGCGTATTCCTCTAGTTTTGTATTTTTGATAAATTGTTTACTATGGAAACTAGTATCATCCGAAAAGCCCTAGAAGCGCCTAGTTTTATCTGCTGTCTTCGGATATGATAAATAATTTTTAAAAATGGAAAAGGCATTGACAAAGAAATTTCATCATGATACTCTCTCTTGAAAAAAACTAACAAATGGTTCAGTTTTGTGGTGCGTAAAACGGGACAGCGAATCGTCGATTTTAGTTGGGCATAATTAGTCCGACGTGTAGTTGTCTTTTTCGTTCAGTATCGGGGAGGTATTTACTAGAAAGTGACCAAAAGGAAATGTTCAAATACCTGTTCATCAAAATTCACTGTCATCTCCTATCCCCTTAGGCCTACTGCTAATCTTGCAATATCAAAGTAGGGACCTGAGCATAAAAATTCCCTTTTAACTCTGGTTCCTAAGCCAATTTCAAAGACCATTCCTATTCCCTGGATCTTTCTAGCCTTAGGATGTCTAGGATATTAGTTTCCTATTAATAATGAAATTTAATTCCATCCCCTATAAACACGGTATCATCTTTACCCAGATACTATCTCATCACTGAATAATTTAATTCTTACGATGTACCTATCTATTACATTTATGTTTATTTAAAGTCGATCTATGTTTTTATTCATCTATTCAAACGAATTTTAATTCTAAAAATACCAAATGCAAACCATGATGAAAAATCATTTTAACAATCTGGTTTAAAACGTGCTACAAGCGACAGTGTGTATATGCATAATACATACGAATTTCTTTTTCTTTTTTATGCGCTATATCAGGTGTCTACGATGTTGAAAATCACTTCTAAAAAGGCCTCTTTGTCTTGCGCTGCCCAAAAATCTCGTCCACACATCTCATTCCGGTCCAGGGCTGATATTCCAAACATTCTAGCAGCCGTATTATCTCGTTTATTAACATATAAAATACATAAGAAAAACTGTTCTATCGTGTCGCGAAAGTGGGTCAGAATAGCACCCCAGACTCTTATCTTACGCCGTCAAGACGTTTGCCTTCTGCCAGGTCCACGTTGCCCCTCAATATTGTCCATTAGTATAAGTTGGAGGATTTCATACTTGTCTCCACGCAAGATGTGACCCAGATAAGAGGTCTTACGAAACTTTATATATTTTAACAACTGTCTGTTGTAATTAGCTTTCTTCAGGACCTCTACGTTGCTGACCAAATCTGTCCACGGTATACGAAGCATTGTTCTGTGAAGCCACATTTCGAATGCCTCTAACCGGCTCATAGTGTGTGCTTTCGAAGTCCAGATTTCTAAGCCATCCAACAGAACAGACCAAATATACCACTTAAACATTATCTGCCTAAGTTTTAAGTTCAATTTATCATTGCAGAACATAGTTCTTATTTGAAAATTTATTTCACGAGTTTATTTTATGATGGTATAAGGTACAATTGACTTATTTTAAACAACATTCAACAACAAAAAAATATTGAACACTATTTCAGAAAATTATTTATTACCCTTGATGTAACTTATAAATTTAATTTCTAATAACTAAGTTTATAATGTTTATATTCATAACAGAAAATGATACGATAAAAATAAAACAACCCGTTGATAACGTATATATGTTCAAACGAACACTAACTTCGCGATTTTATTTTTCCCACAATAAATCAAATAAAAGTGTCAGGTTTTTGTTTTCTAATTTTTGGGAATCTTTTCGACGCCGTCTATTTTTGTCCACCAGGATGCAATCCGTGATCCTGCATTAAATAACATTCACATTTTGACAATTCGATAAAATGTTTTCATTATAATTGTTATTTTTTAATTAATAAAATGGATTTAGGTATGTATTTAAAAGAAATATTTATTTCCCATGCTGATAAGTTAAGAACCTTTGAAACCTAATGCACGATATTTAAATATAATTATGAATCCCAGTACTGCGGGCCAACTGTTTAAGACACCTGATTTTTATCATTTGAATTATGTCAATCTTATATTTAATTTCTATTTATATGTAATGTAGGTGCAAATAATATGTACATTCATTTTGCACCACCGCTCGCGTATTGTCATACCTACCTTGTTTATTGTTGACAATACATTGCATGCACTGCATCTTGTGGTTACCTACCTTGTTATATGGTACTTGTCGCACATTATTCATTCAATATGTTCCAATGAAATTTTTAATTAAAATGTTTTATTCAGAATAAGGTTTTGACACTTACTATACTTTTTATAAATACAACCAAACAATGCCAGAATTAAGAAAAATATTTTTTAAAAAGGTTTCGAGAGTAGGTATAAACTATTTATTTTTATTGTAATTTTCTTTATAGTCAAACCTCTTACCTAGTTCTCTTCTGTACACGTTTTAAATAATTTATTTTTTTTACGCACCGACACATACACACCCTCACACATTCATTCACACACATTCATAAACACATACATAAATACAAACGTCGCATACACACAATTTTATAAACTCTTTTCTTATATATTATGTATTTTTAGATTGACAGTGGATTTTTTAATTACCTCTAGTATTGTTAATATATTTCTGCTTATTTTTTATGTAAATATATGTAAAAATTTCAAATAAATAAACATAGTTAAAACTTCGAAACTTAAAAAAATAAAAAAATAAAAACAAACCAAATAATGGGATTGTTGAATAAAGTAACTGCTATGAATAAACAAATTAATATATATAAAAGTATGTAAAGGTTTCAGCAATTTTACTTTACAAAGTCGACAGATAAAAGAAAGGGCAGAATGGTGAATGTTACACAGTGTGTAAAGTAGCCACTTAACCCAGCCAATAAGCTCTGTAAATGCCTAGAGTTCCATATTCCGTTCTCAAAAAAGTTAAACCTCTCTGTTCCATCAAATTTAGATCCAAAAAACTCCTTAGGTAGGAAATCCAGCCTGTCTACAAACATCTGGATATACTCACACCATTTTTGAATCTCCCTTTTTTACTTTTAAAAGAAAAGAATATGTAAGAATAACCAATAAAATAATGTTGAAAAAATAGTCTGTATTTGAGTTGATAAATATCAAACGCCAGTATGTCCACCTTAATTTTTTTTGACATGTGTTTTACAAAACGTAGTAAAAAATATAATAATTTCACTACTACTTAAATCAAAAGATGTTCTCATTATTGCAATGAAAACACTTTCAAAAAACTCTGTTTCAATTCAGAAGCTATTAGGTCTACATGGACACTGTGAGTGATTGTTGTGGACATACTGGCGTTTGATATTTATCAACTCATTTTCCCAGCTATGAATTATATTAAATTATTGATATATACACAACATACAACATACAATACATAAACAATCGAGCTGATAATCATAATTTTTTTTTTTATTAAGCTTATTGAGAATGGAATCCATGACTATGGTAGTAACATACGCAAAGTGCAAATCGATGTGGAAACAAAATGTTTGAATTCTTTTTTAACCATAGAATTATAAAAATTACTAAAAGAGAAAATATCTCGAGCGTTTCTTAAAATTTGGCCGAGGACCATACTTGACGTTGCAGAGTGAGCTGAGCTTTGTACGTGTCTTTGTATTAATATATTTAATACAGAATACAGAGCTCGAAGTTGAATGGAAACAGAACGTTTCAAGATATTTCCGATTCAGGTCTTCAGGCTTTCTTTGATGATACTTTAAAGTTAAATATAAGTGATGTACAGGAAAATCAGTTTCACATGGATCAGAAAACGAACCAAGAAATTTGTCAGAATTTCGCAAAAAAATCACAAATACTCGTATATCATCATTCTATTCATCGTATTTAATACCTAACAGTTCACAAAGCACTGCATTGGTATGCCAATAGGGAAATATCACTTTTTTTTTAAAACGTTTTTAAAGTAATAAAGGTCCATGAAATACTGTCAGGTAAAAAAAATAACTTTTTTCGCTAATTTTTAATAGCACAAAAATACTTTTTAATTTGTAATTTTAAATTCCCGCCAAAACGGCGATTTCATTGCCCACGCCCCTATTACGTCACGATTCATGTTTATTTGTTCTTGGCTATAGAAATTTGCATAGAACAATATCACGTCGCGTTTTTCTACGAACGTATTTTTATTGAATTTCTTTTTTACATTTATGTATGAAAACATTTCTCCACAATATCCATATTGATTTTAAAAATACAATTAATTATTCTTAATCCATTTCATATATTTTTATCGGTATTCACAGTGTGTGATATTTCCCTATTGCAGCGTATTTCTGTTTTTATGTTTACCAAAAAACAAAATGATCATTCTGTTGCTTCAGGTACTAATCTGGCGACGAATGGTATATTTTTAAACAAATATTTCATGTCGATTTTCAAACAAATTTGACAGGCGCTGTGCCGCAGTTGGTTAGACGGCCAACTGAGGAACTGGCGTCGCGGGTTTGATTCCCGCCAGTTCCAAGATAGGTTTTTTTCTCGATTAGTCCGGATGTCATGGTGTATTTTTTTATAACTTCCTTCCACATCCTCTTTTTCCCATCTGCTGACAAGCCTCTAAAATAAAAGCTTATAGGGTTATTCCTTTTTTTTTCAAGTTGTCTTGTTGAGAATCGAACTCGAGAGTTACAGTGTGGTAGGCAAACGTGCTAACTACTTTACCAACGACATATATAAACAAAGTCTTTCGTAGTTGCTTTTTAATTTTTTACTTGTAGTAGTGCATTTTGCTTTTACTAAATTAGTCTGTGAGTAAAGTCGTCGCCAGACAAAAATGCCTACGCTGACATCTTTTTTACACTGTAGTCACTATGTGACCGTAGGAATTCTTATCTGGCAGGCAGTTTAACTACACGCAATACATGTGTGCGATATGCATGTAGATTTTGCGGATCGATGTTTATTAAACAGCCAAACGCCCTAACTAGTTCACCACGAAGTTGATTAATCTCCACTCGATTACCTTTTGCAGGATTTTTACCTAAAATTAACCACCAAATAAATAAAAATAAATTTAAGAAAATAATATGAAAACCAATTCACTCAGTTGTGTGGATTGGTAAAAGTAACTCAATTCTATTTGAGGCCAACAAAAACATTAAAATAAACAAGTATTGATATTTTCCGAAGGATACTATAGTGTGCGCTTATTAAACACGTAGGTCCAATTTACACGAATCATCCAAATCCACATGGCGCGGTAAAATTAGGGTGGATTGATTTTTATTACTTTCTTTTATATTTATTTAAAATTAATTCATGGGTTACTCTTAGGTGAAAATCCAGGAAAAAGGAAATCAATTGGAGATAAGTCACCATTAAATAAATAAATGTGATTTTTAAATTTTTGTTAACGTTTTGCCAATTAACAAACAGTGTCAGTATAAGATAATGACAGATCATTTCCTGGATTGCAATTTTAAATCCAAAATAAACCAAGTATCGGCACTGCAGCTGATGGTACCACGACAGAAAAACTACTATGGTGACAGAACAATGGGTAGTACCAAAACTGTACAATTTAATACCAGCTAAAAATCGTGAAGAAAAAAACCTAATTTCATTAAAAAAAATATTCAAAAAATTACTAAACTGCAAGTGAAACTTAAGTGCATAAATATATTTCATTCTTCAATTATTAATAAACTATGTACTTACTTATAAATTAAAAAAAAAATGTAATGTAACCCGCAGACAAGCTTCGGCTTTGCGGGAACAAACATACAATTATGCGTGTTACTTACTTGTTAAAATGAATAAAACTTGAAAAAATATATATATATATATTTAGAATATTAAAAATACTAACCCACCCTTATTGTGCCGTGTAGATTTTTACAGCTGTGTGAAATGCGCCGTATTTCCAAGTATGATTTATGACCGGATTAATAAATGCCTAACGCAGGCAAATGATGATATTTAAATTATTATTAAACACAAAAATTCATGGTTTTTTCGTTTGATTTACTGAGAGATACGATGGAAAAATTACGATATAAAATAATTGCGAACGGTTATGCTGCAGTAGTAATTCTAGTGAATTCGGGTAAATCTAGTTTAATCTCGGTGCTGGTTCGAGGTAAATAATAAATGAAATATTCTGGTGTATGCATTTAAAATATAATATCATCAATTGTACCGGATAACATAATCCATGAGGCGAAACATATGTGCGAAGGTGTATATTTTAAATTCTGTAATGTCCTGCCGGTAAAACAACTTTGTGACTACAAAGTGATTGTAGATCACTTTGTTGATCCGGAATATAAAAAAGAGTTTCCCACACTCACAACACTAGATTTAAAACCAAGGGCTCCCTGTCTGTTCCCCGAATTACAAATTACTTCGGAGAGCGAACATTAAAATGTGTTGTTCCAAGATTGTTCAATGATCTCCCACAAACCATCATAAACATGAAAAATCTTCAAATGAAAAAAATAGAACTGAAGAAATATCTTCTAGATACTTTATAGTGCCTGTTTATAAATAAATCTGTAAAATATAAATAAAATAAATGTAATATAAACCTGTCATAAAAAAAAATGTGTCCTACCAAAAAGTCTTTAGACTGAGTGGGTAACAAATTATAATGTGTATTTTTTAATTATAAAATAAACGCTGCTCTGCAGCACTGAAACTGAAATATTGAACATGGATTAAAAATTTATTTATATAATAAATTACAATGAACTTCCATCAAGAATTTTCACTTACAAACTTAAATGGATTAAAAAGACAAAATAATAATGATGTTTATATAGGTATATATTAATTTATAAATTGACCGTCTCGCAATCGTCACGCATTTGACGGAAAGTTCAAGTGCTTTTGTTCAACATTTTTAATATTCAGTATGTAATAAAAATACTGTTTTAAGGTTTATTCTAATTTTATCATTTTTTCGAAATGTGCCTTTAGATATTCTATAAATACTCAAATATTATTCTTTCATCAAACGTAAGTTCTGTGTAGTTTTATTTTTACTCACTCGGTTTGCCACAAAACATTTTGGGCCACCAAGCAAATACTCAAATCAATAAGTAATCGAATGCATTAAAAAATTAAAACCAAAAATATTAGTATATTTCAATTTAAAAAAACATGCATTTAGAACCAATACAGCAATAAAAGATATGAAAAACAATTAATTAAACTACTAATTTATACAAAAACAATAAAGTAGGCTACGATTTTATGAACACATTTCTGTGAACATACAATTAATTTATTTTAAAAATTCTCTTAGCGTATTCCCTGCATATTATTTTTATTTATTCCAGTAAAATGACTACATAGTGAAGAGCCAATTCTACTATATAAACATAAACATAAAACAACATTTTATGTTTGAAGCACTTATGGTGGTCTTAGCATATTCCGCCATCGCTTGAACAACGGTGATGGATCCACCCTGCAGTAGCTTGGAGAAGCGCGTTATTAGAGCTTTTCAGGCGTTCTCATAGGCTCCAGGTTCTTTGGCGAAGTAAGGCAGCGAAGAAGTTTACCCGTCCAGTTGTAAACATTTCGGAGGCATTGCAGAACCTAGGCAGTCCGAATAATTGCCTATTTAAAAATTATTATCATGAATTATTATACATGACCCTTAATTTATTCCATGCTGCTTGCGTATAATTGTTTCATAGTTTCGCTGTATACATGGACGTCAAATACGATGTAAAGATGATTTTATTCACTTTGTCACTGCATTAAAAGAAGCGTCTTACTAGCATAGAGGCCCTGACATTGATGGTTCTTCTCTGTCTCTCCATGTCTTGATCATTTTTACAGACATCGGTCAGTATGTGCCCTAGACACTCTACCTTTGTAATTAAATGACCGTTAAACTGTTGTTGTTCAGCCCTGGTAATTCTCACTTGAAAGAAATTGCTTTGTAGAGGTGCTGACCGAATTCTAAGAAAACGTATACATCAAAAATATCTTTTGTGTAATCTAAATAAGTTGCAAATAATTGAAGTTGCCATAAGTCTTTATTGTAATAATGATTTAAAGGAAACAGTAGAATTACGAAAAACAGTAATAAACGATGTATGAAAGGTGAACAAATGCCGAGATCCGTTAACAGTGTAAAACTGAGACGTGCATTATCGACACAATCAAGAAAGGGGTGCTGACTTGGTTTAGACATGTAGAGCGAATGGACAATGGAATAAGCTTCCGTGCGCAGCTAGCTTTATACTTAATTTATTTTACAAAAACACACAACCAACAATGATTAAATTACATAATCAAGATACGTTTTAAAGACAGATCAGCGAAGTTTCAAAATAAAAATCGTTCATATTTAATTATGATACGTTTTTAAATGTGTGTGTGCTTAAATATATGTTAATTACAAACTGATTTAATTTCCCTAATGTTTGAATTGGTATCTGTTATTCGAAACCCTTATTTACTTAGGATAAGGGTTTCGAGTGTCCATTGTTCTAATATCGATAACGATGACGTAAATTACTAGATATGTTTAAAGCCGATATCTAACTATTTCGGAGTAATTAAATGAATTTAATTCTGTCTATATTCGCTGACCCTTACTAAAACTCAGCAATTCCACTTAATTTGCAAAGTGGTTTTACGGGGTGGTCGATTTTACAAATTTGACTGCAATAAATCAATGGTGGGTACATTTTGGCCATTTTGGATCGGGAAGTAAGAATTTAGTCGAATAAGGAACTTTAGCCCTACGGGAAATTGGATACAATAAATGTTTTCTAGAGCGCGGTAAAAATTGGAGCATTTAATTGTACAGCAAAGTTTCCTGAAAATGTAATAAAACACATTTTGATAAAAAACAAACTACTTTGAACGACGTCACTGGTTCATATGAATCAACCAATTATGAGAGAGTTATTAAAGATTTCCGGTTTGCTCGCCGTGAAAGGACCAATGGGCAGAACTGATCGGGAATAAGCGGAAGAGAACCTAAATATCTGCTCTAAATATACATTATATATTTAACGTTATTCCCGAAAATACCCTATTATGATGGTGTCGGGTTTAATGGGTCTCATATGTTTTTGTAGATTGTCTGAAAACTCTCTCATATTCATAATTCTTCTAAATTCAGTGGAAAAATGATTAAAAATGTTTTTTCACGTGAAGGGTTAATGGCTTTGTGTTTCACTTTTGTTCTATCTATGGACTCTTTATAAATTCTTGTTTTTCGGTTGTTTTACCTTTCAAAACACAGATGCTTTTTAAAAAAAACATATGCGACTCTATTTAAATGATTTGTTGAAAATATTTACATGCAAAAACAATTATGTTAACATTATTTAGAATATTTAGTGAGAATATTTAACATTAAAACAAACAAAAACACTGTCGATATGAACTCATAATTATTGTAACTACCTTTAGTTTCAACCCTTCTCTTAATACTGCTTTTTTTAATTTTCAAAGATTACTTGGAATACTATTTGTATTTTTCTTCGAATTTTTTAATTACTTTTAGAATTTCTTTTAGAATTGCTTTTAGAAAGAAAAGGTTACTTGTCTCAATATGTTATTATTGTGGGAGTGGTTTTTTAAATCAAATTTAATTTATTTCATTTAATTTCTTCTATTGTTGTTTCTCGTCTGTTCTTTTTTAAGTCCCTTAAAATATATATACATTTTTCCTTTTTTAAAATATTTGTTTGCATTTGAGCATATTTTTTTATTTTTATTTATTTAAATTCTTACTCTTTTATTACTTGTAGTAAGTTTTTTGAGTTTTAATATTATTTCCACTTATGTTATTACTGATTAGATTCTTATAACATAACTTTTGACCCGTTGTTTTTAGGATACTTTAAATATTGCTTTTTCCTGTACATACTTTAAGCATGTTTTTAATTTTATGTTTTTATTGATTTTATTTTTAATCTTTAAGCAACATTCACTCGTGTTTTTTTCCCTTATAATATTATTGTACTTCAAATAATAAAAACAGTCAATTGATAACCCAACCATGTAATTGAATAAGTAAAATTCACTAATACATTAGAATTAAGTCTTATTTTGTATATTCTAAAACTATGTAAATGTACTGTATGTTTCCTGAAAAAAAATTTTTTTTAATTTTATTTTCGTAAATTACAGAAACAAACATACACTGCCTCAGTCTAAAATGTATTATCAGTAATATAATATTATGAGCATGAAAAAACATATCCAGATTTTTCTTTTCACAATTTAATTCCGAATCATTTCGGATCATGAATTTCCCAGAAAGGTTTAAAATTACTGACCGAATTTACTCAAACAAAAAACCAAATTCAACGACCGTTATATAAAGTGTGAGTAGATTAATCTAAAATCACAATTTATTAATCGTAATAATATTTTTTTTATATATTCATTTCAATTCATATTACAAATAATGTTTGTACGTGCCATTTATATTTTCTTATATTCTTAATCTCGCATAAATTAATTTTCAGGTGGCTACTTTCCCATACACGATAAATCATCTAACGCTTAAGATACCAGTCTAGGTTCTGTAAAATATTGTAATATAAAAATACTTTTTTGAAAAGTTGATCATCAACAAATCGCCAACCAATAAACAAATGCGCTACCTATTAAATGAGGCGGACTTTAAAATATGTTTGTATTGATTATTATTGCACTTTTTAAAGCATTGCAAATTCTCTGTGTCCAGACGTATGGATCATACAGTTTTGTGCGTGAAATAGCACCAGAACCCTGGACAAATGTTTTCGACTCGATGTCTGGTCTCCGGTAAAAGTCCTGGGGCCTTATGCTGGACTCATTTGTCTTTAGAATCGTATGCGACTTTCGTAATTCGACGAGTGATAGAACTCTTGAACCACCCATACGAATGCAGTCGATTGAAAACCAATCGACTTATGTGTGCTCTAAAGCACTCGACATTGACAATCGAATGCGACATCGTAACTTCAGCAATCAAACTTCCTTCTTGTAAAAAGCTCGGCATTTATGTTTGATTGATGAGTATGTGTTTTTGTTGTATTTAACTTAAAATTTTAGACACTGATCAATATTATAATGATGACGTATCAATAAATGTGCAACAAATACATCTGTACTTATTTTGAATCCACTATTAAATGAAACTTCACTAGAAACCTGATTTTAAAATTATTTTATCGCTCGTCGTATTTGAGATATACTCGTGTACTTGCGGACCCAACAGACGTTGTCCTGCCTGAACATTGGCTTGCCTGCAATTAGCTGGTTCAGTAAAAGTTTTTTCGATATTCAATTTTTCTACAAACTATATACTAAGTGATATTTGACATTGAGTTTGACATTTCAATCTTTTCGTTTCGTCATTGTGTGATTTGCTGTTGCCCAAAGCAAAACCAAAAAAAGTGTGCAATACCACGTTATCCTGCGCCGATTGGCTAAGGTCCGGCTGTATCTGTAGTAATAGTCCAAAATATAAAAAAAATGTTGTTTTATCCATAGTAACTAAAGGTGGATAGTAAAACTTTTTAAACGTTAGTTAAACATTCAACCCGCCAATGTTGGCGAGTAAAACGTTACTAGTAGAATAATGAAGATGGTGTCATTTTTTGACATTTACCGGTTATCTTTATTTACTCACGTCTCTCAGTATTGTTTTATTTCCAAATACGGAATGGACTATGCTTATAAATGCTTGAGCAATCTAAATCGGAGAGTTCGTTCGACGATGACCTTTTTTACTTAATCGTAAAAAAAAACGAAAACATTTTGAAAATTATTAGACAGTATTTTTCCACCAAACCTTGGCCGGTCAATTTCGTGGCAGTGAAATTTATTTGTTTTAAATTTGTTTTATGAAGGCAACAGAATACAACACAACAAATATATTAAAACAGCAGGTAGAGAGAATAATGCTTAGTTATAAAATGTTATTTTAGTTTTATTCCAATTAGAGCCTAATTTTTTTTACTAGGTATGTCAAAACAGGGTGTGTGAGTGAGAGAGGATGGGTGGGAGAGTGTACATGTGTGTGTGCGAGTGAGAAAGTATCATAAAAAAGATATAGGTGAGGATAATAACAGTTGAAAATTGAAAACATTTTCAGAATATTATTTTTAAACGATGTTGCAAAGTCTAGTAAAATGTCGATGTCGAAAGTATCTATTTGATTGTCCAGGTCAGGGCACGATTAATGGGTGATTTGTTGCTGCATTCGTATTGTATTTCGATTATTTGTATTTTAATTATTTGTATTTCGATTAGTATTGTTTTCCTTGTTATGAGTTCTATTTTCGTGCAATCTCTCATACAGATTTATTGTGTAAGAGTCCCAACCAGAACTAGCTCCCTCGGTATATTTGAAAATCTTAATGTAAAATCTATAAAACAACTTTATGTAAAAGATTTGTTACTATACGAACGTAAACATTATTCTTTACCTTCCGTTACAAATACAAGAGTTACTAGATACTCCACCCTGATGCTGCAAAAAAAAATGAAATAAATACAACCTTCGGTCAAAGAGGATTGGCCTACTACTCGGTTAAAGTGTACAATCTACCTCCATTATTCATAAGGACAATTAGTTAGTTCTCACAATATAAAATTGCTATTCAGAAATGGATAGTGGAGGTGGGTTGCACACGGATCGATGAGTGGATCAAGCCAAATAGGTAAAATGTGTGTACTGTTTATAAAATTTGTTTTATTGGTCTATATAAACTAGTTATGTTTTTAATGATTATTTTAGTTTATATTGTTTGTTTTGTTAACGATAATTAGGTTAATTGGATTAATTACGTTTTTTTTATTGTTATTATTATGTTAACTTTGTGAAATAGCTAATTTAAGGCATGTTTTACATTTTGTAAAATGTTTTTCTCGGCACGGGACACCCCAGTGAGGGAATATTATTCTGTATAAAAAAAGAACACAAAGTGAAAGTATAAATAAATAAATTGCTGTATTGGCGTCACATTCATTCTTCGCGTAGCATTGATAAATATTGTTTGTGTTAAAATCCAGCATAGTTATATACATTTTACTTTCCTAATCCGGTGTAAAAATGTCTATTCGAAGATTATAAAAAATACAACTTGTCTTGTATCGTATGTAGGCTTGTGTGACATCACAGTTACACACGAGTTAACTCGCACATAGACTTCCATATTACATTCCGTATATCTTATATCAATTAACAAACATCAAAACACGACGTCATTGTTTTAAAAAGATCTTATATGGGTTAGTTATTTTGTACGAGAATTTTGAATCGTCGATAAAAGAAATATTATGTCAATCAAAACAAAGGACACCTCAATAATTGTTTATACGAAGATTTTTTCGAAGGGAACCTTTATATTACTGCGCAATAAAATATTATAAGAAAGAAAATCCTTACTTATTTAGATTAAATTACATAGGAAAGTAATATCATATTTCAAGGTACGGGTGCTGGTTAAAAATTAATATTCACACAAAAAGCAGTATTGATAAAAACGATCATAAATTTCTAATAATTAGAATTCAGCCTTATTAAAACATTTAGTAACTGGGATTATATATTCTTATTGATTTGCTTATTTACACCCATCGTTTTCTACAATTTATTTGTTAAAAGGGTGTCTAATTAAAAACATTTCTTGGTTTCGTAACAGTATTTACGTTTGTCAAAAAATTAAAACAAATTTTCCACACGAAAATTTGCATATTTTTACAAAATTTCGCGGTAGGATAAGTATTTATTTTTGAAAATCGGCACGGCAAACTTTATAGATATGTGTCTTTTTTGGGTGGTCCTGTGTAAGTTAAGGCTACTATTACACGAGCCATCTTCGGGTTAAACTGTGTCTAAAAATGGCTCCTGCAATGGTAGGTTTGCCTACCATAGTGGCAGTTTACCCTAAAAATAAAGTAACAGTAAGTGTATTGTATCAGATAATAATTGTACACATAGTAAAAATGTTTGAAAAAATAATTCCAGAAAGAGTAGGGGTAATCGAAAGCGCTGTCTCAGGATTTTATGATATGACAATGTGTGTGTATAAAGGGTGTGCATGTATTAGGGAGAGGGTATGTGTATGTGGGGATGAAATTTGGTGTTAATGTTTTATTTCGTAAAAGTATTTTATTTGAAACTTTCATTTAAAATATGTAGATAGTTTGTTTGAAAGGATACTAAATTTTAACAGTGAAATTGTTTCCCCTTATAATATTATTTGTAGAAATAACAAATTACATTTACCTTTTAATAGAATATGGAATTCTGCCGAGAGTTCCATATTGAATTAGGTTGGTCTCAATAACAAGATCACAAAAGGTGCCTTAGGCTTTCAAAAGAAAATATATATCGAATGGAATATCCAATAAACGAAGAAAAACTTAGCTTGTCGCCTTAGGAAACACAGTGTGTAATTTTATAAAATTCAATCAAATATATTGCCTGAGGAGAAATAACATTTTATTAAATTAGATAAAAACACCTTCAAAATAAAATAAATCGTTCTCTGTATTTTTTTGTTTATTCCGTAAAATATAGTTTGTCGGGAAAAGACCGATTAGAGCAATATTCCGATTGGATAAAGATAGCTTAGATAATATTTATCTATTTTTCAGTTTAAAATTATTAATTTATTTATTCATTCTAAATTACACTCGTTCACATATTCATGAACTTATTATTGTAAGAACAATATACTCACATAATTAAGGGCTTTAGCTATTAAACGGCACGTATTCATTGGAAAGACGTCGGCGTGAGAAATAGAGGGATGTGTTTTGAGTTCTTTGTTTTATAAAGTTTTGACAGCGCCCTGTGTTGGCCGGTCTCGCATTTTTTAAGGTTTAGGCACATAACCCCCTTCTATGTGATCAGTTTAATCATCAGTGTTTCCATATATGAAGCTATGTGTAGTCGCATGTAAAAAATAAAAATCACCAAATTAACCACCCCAGGGCCCCGATTACAATGGGAAGTTAACATTTATCTTCAATTTTATCTACAGAGTAAAAATAAGTTTTCTGTATGAAAAGCAGAATATGAATACATTTTTTTCCTTTACGCATATTCAATTATAGGTTACGGATGAAGATACTTTAAATTTTAATGCAACTTTACTCATTTTTGTACATAAATATCGATTTTTCTTTATATACAGTTGAAGATAACTCTGTTAACTTCCTATTGTAATCGGAGCCCAGAGAAGATTTAGAATAGCACCCCTGCCGTCAAGTAAGTTCTAACCTGTCAATATTCAAACTGACATTCACAGGCTACGTAACATCGCTATGTTTTGTGTATGAGCGAAAAAGATAGCTGTACCATCTTTCTTCTTTATGACTTAAGCCACAACGTTACATCGAGTGCGTGTTAATAATTATCATAGATTTTGTAGTTGTCACTTAACACGGACACAAACGCTTTAGCGTCTAGACAACCATTACTTTCTCAAAAAATATCTGTATTTGTTGAGGTATCTATCTGTTTCCATTTAATGTCCCGTCGATCCTCGATGACATGGCATTTTCATCACACTGTCTTGTCTCTTCTTTTGAGCTGCAGGAATCGGATATACCTTTTATCTCGATAGTAGTAACTCGATCTAGTACTGCTGACTATGGCGAAGTAACACAATGAAGATCTACTTTGTTTCTTTTTCCCTTGTAAAACTACACTGCTTTTTTTGAGTTTCTATGATCATTATACATGTAATAATAACAAAAAAACTCGAAATAATTAGGGGGGAAATGAAACAAGTGTACAAGAATCTATTTTTGCTGATTATGAAATAGCTAACGTTGTCTGTTTAATTATTAATTAAAAACGCAATTTAATTTGTTCGATTTCAGTGGCGATAGCATAGACATTATTAAAATTTAGTTCACCGTCGTTATTACTATAATACAGGTAACATAATTAATAAGGTTGTAGGCATGCTCTATAGCTATCTTACTGGCTAAAATAACCTCTTTTGATATAGCTAGCAATGATACCGTAGATATTTTATGTTGTTGTATGTATTTCATTAAGAATATAGTTTTTCTAAAATACTAATACAAACATATAATCTTAAGAGCCCCTACACAAAGACAACTTTAACAAATATAAACATACACCACTTTCATATTAAAATAATGAGGAAGTTCAGTGATTTTATTTATATTTGTTAAAAGAATATTTAACTCAGCCAAATTTAAAAAATATATACACCTCGGGAACATAAATAGCCAACTGACTAATTACATACTAAAATTCCCGTTAGGTGTTCAAAGAAATTGAACCTAGGTTTGAGTTATGGGTTATCACTTCTAGGAAAAATTAATAGCTACTTACGAACCTGAAAAGCACTAAATTTCTTCAGTTATATACCTGATTTGGCAGTGATTAGTCGTTTTCTTGGAGTGTCCCTTTTTTATAAAAGCAAAATGTCTATGAGTTTTAAACGTTCGATAGGAAACAAATCAGCTATTGTTGCGTTATCTAAAAAATACTTTTTTAATTGTATAGCGAGGCAAATACAGAGCAATGAATCAACAGTGAGGAGATTTCTGAAAAAAATCCTTAACCTTATTGCATTTAACATTTTTGAGATTAATTTTTGTGTTTTTCTTCATCAGGTATCGCTGCTAAAAGAATCATTACGAATTAATACCAATTTAAACATCATAGAAAGTCTATGGACCGAAATGGGAAAAGATTTTAGGAAAAAATCTTCGAAAACGCTTAAAGAGTTAAAAACTGTAATATATCAAGTATGGTATAAAGAATTTTTGAGTAAGCTGTACGAATCCACGCCAAGACGAATAAATAGTGTGACAAAGGCCAAAGGCGGTCATACAAAATATAAATGTTGTTCTAATTAAATAATAAATATTTCTTAAAGATGCTTTAGGGAGCTTTATTTTCTAAATAAATGTTTTTAAAATTCAATATTTCAGTTTAAACAGTTTAAAGCATGTCAATAAAAAAAGTTTTTTTATTCCTTTTTAGACGTTTTTCATCTCGAATAGAAAAACTCTTCAAACTTTTTTTTTAAATGTCAAAATTAGTGTTTCAATGATGTAAAGTATTCATATACGAATACGTATTAGCATAAAATTGTAAAATGTGTTAGAACAAAACGGATAAAATACATAAATATCTAAGTTCTATTTTTTTTTGGGTTCGGCTATTTATGTTGCCGCGGGTGTATATATTATGTATCCGTGTTATCAGTGCTATGATTTTTTTAAATTTTGTGTTTTTGTCTCAACTTCTATTTTCCTCCTTCTTCTCGATGAGTTCTGCTGATTCATCAGTAGATTTCCCGTAAACCGGAAATCTATTACAACTCTCTTATCATTAATTGGTTTGAAAGTACGTTTTTATTAAAATCGTTTGCATTATTTTTTTCAAACATTTTCAAGAAACTACACCGTACAATTTCACGCTCTAATTTTTACCGCGCGTAAGAATACATTTTTATATCCAATTTCCCGTAGGGCTGAAGTTCCTCATTAGTAACGAGAAAATATTTAATTTCTCAATAGTGTATGCTACCGTGGATTATGTCATTTTACATTTGAAATATCTGCTAAACTCCAAGATGAATAGTTTTTATTTTTTTGTAATATAAATTATATGTACTCGTTGGTAAACAGAGATAAATTAAATATGGCATTTCAAAACTGTTTGATTTAAAAAATATATTAAGTATTAATAATATGTTTTTTATATCTAAAAAAATGATTTTAATATTTCCTCAGCATGGGTAAGTCCAGGCATTTAGATTTTACTCGCATTAGTAAATGTTTCAGCTCTTTAACCTCACAAAGATCAAAAGATGGAATAATTGAAGGAATATAGACGTTCAAAAATAGGCAAAAGGTTAAATGTTACACAGTGCGTAAAGTAGCCACTTAAACCAGCCAATGACATGTCATAAGTCCGGTAAATACCTAGACTTCTAAATCCCTTCTATAAAAATTTCTTCATCTTTATTGTGGTATACTAATAAATATATTATCAGTTATGAAAAAATGCTATCTCACCATCTTAAAGTTATTTATAAATCTTTATTCACAAACAACTGTTTATATTCGATTTGTGAACTTTCAATATGATAATATTTAAAACTCCGAGGAACATTTAAAGTACTTTGTTTCGCTATAATACACTTGTTCAAGGTTTTGGACTTACTTTTTCAGAAAGTTTTTCATAATCGATTATTTTAGTTTGCGTAAGTGAAACCTTTGAGTCCTTCTTAACATTTTTATGCTTAGAGAAGTAGTAGTGTTATAGTCAGTGACTCATATTTGTGGACCGAATACACTGTTTTTTGTTTTTGAATATGTAGAACTGTTGATGTTACAATTTTTTTTTACTAGGAGTACAATTTTCTTTGTGAAATAAAGCAATAAAACAGCAAAATGTTTTCTACTCGCAGGTAAACATCCTGAAATAGGAAATCGAGTGGAGGTAAGTGCAGCTTGTATAACGGTTCCCTACCACGAGTAAGGTCGATTCGCTCCCTGGAAAGGTCGACATTAAATATTAATTAAAAAGGTAGTTTTACACTGCAATACTGCATAGTTCCCAGACTGGCGCCTGAAGCGTAAGGCTGACCACCTTAACTTCATGTAACAGGTGGTCAATATACGCTGCGTTTGGTGTAGTCTACCGACACGTTGCCGAATGCATGATAATGCCAGTTGCGTAAACTTTTTTTTTATTACTAAATTACTAAAATAGTCATTTTAAAGGTGTGTCCTTTGTAAGAGTTTTATCATTTTACACAGTCAGTCAGGTGGAGACCATCCCTAAATAGAAGAAGCTATTTATTTTCTTGTTATGGTTGTGAATGAGAGTAATTTAGAATACCCGGGAATAATAGGTATTCTCCGCTGGGCGCCATGGATTTTTTTCTTACCCTAAGGTGCAAATTCCCTAGACACTGAAGTAAAAAGATTAGGACCCAACTCCGGGCGAACAATAAGTAATGGGTAATATTTTTTGGCACCTAGTAAAAATATTTCATGTTTTTAATAATATCATCAATTTGATAGTTATAGCGGAACGGTTTTTTTATAAGAACATTTATTTTATACGCTTGTTGGTTATTGCGCACTTTTTATACGAGGCCCAGGCGCCATTAACTCGAACCAGACTATATAAAATTATGAAACGATTATTACTTTGGTTTAATTTGAGTGATTTTTCTTTAAGTAGATAATTGAAAGAAAAAAACAAATAGAATAATCAATTTACAATGTTTTTACATATAAAAAATCCTTCTATTTTCCGCTAAACCCAATTATTTTTTATTAAACAT
Organism: Micrasema longulum; assembly: GCF_059751315.1. Taxonomy (NCBI): domain Eukaryota; kingdom Metazoa; phylum Arthropoda; class Insecta; order Trichoptera; family Brachycentridae; genus Micrasema; species Micrasema longulum. The sequence continues at coordinate 105,510 of NW_028279210.1, read as the reverse complement.
AAGTTTGCTTAATGATTTTGATAAAATTATTAATAAAACTCCTTAGTTCTTTTTTTTCTTTCGCTTACGTATTTAATGATATTTAAGGACTGATATTTTTTTCATTTTCAACATTTTCAAATTTTATAATATTTCTTACAAGGTTAGGAGATCAAATAAGTATTTTATTTAGGAACAGACGACAAAAAAATAATTTATAAAAATAATAAACTACGAGTAGTTTGGAAAATAGTTCATTCTTGATCCATCCAATAACAAATTTTCTTATGTAAATAAAATCATTACTTTGGCAATAATTTTCAAAGTATTTTGTTTTCAAACAACTCTGGTTGAAACAAAGTTAATTTACCAACTTTATCAAAAAAACATTTATATTTTTTCCGTGTCACATATTACTCAATTTATTCTCGAATTTTGAGAATTCCTAATAATTTATTTTAATATATAATGACAAGCTCAAGTGTTAATTAACCTTTTGAAACCTAAAAATTAATCTGGAATTCGTTAAATATTTGATATTAGAGAATTTATAATAATAACAATTATAATTTTAATAATGGTTAATTAACAAAAATTACGAATTCTTTATCTACTACATACATACTTATGTAATAGATTTCTCTGGATTATGTCTAGTCTGCCTAACTAGGTACAACCTGTTTTAAGGCAGACATTTTTATGCAAAAAAATAAAATAACATGACTACCTACTAGTTAATTTATTACTATCTTTATCTTTATATATATATAATTTCTCTGTACGTGTGATGTCACCGTACTCCTCCTTAACCGCTTAACCGATTTACGTGCGGTTTTCAGAGAAATATAGATCTTTGCGCTGTGCGTGTTCGTAGATATTAACATCTTCAATCGAATATGTAAAAAATAAGTTAGGAGCATAAATGTTTTATTCATCGATCTACCAGGGTTACATTCGCGGAGAACGCATTTGCAAAAAAATGGAAAGATGTTGTTTTTTTGTGTATAAAAAAGTTTGTTTTTGAATGTTTACAAACAGCATTTGTTTTTTTGGATCTCAATCAGATTCTTTCCTCAAATTCCTTATAATTTCTACCATTTATTTATATTGGATTTTTGGTAACACTAAAATAATATTAAATTTAATACATTTTACACCCCTTTGTTGGTGAGACGACCGGAGTTTGACGTTTGCAAAAAAATGCCATATTTGAAAAAATATTTATTTTATATTTTGGAATTCAACCATGAGCAAGTACCTACTTAAATTCAACATTTTTTTAATTTGGACGATTTTAGTTTTGGAATTTAATCACAAACAAGTAATTCTAAAACGTAAGCTTAGTTTTATTATCGTTTAAGTTTTAACGAATTCGGTTTGACTCACGTTTTACTATCAAATAGTTGTTTCACCCGCGTTTTTACTTGAATGAAATATAAACACTGTTTTTTTATTCCAAATCTCAAAAATGGAATATTGTGTTTTTTTTTTCACACATTGTTACATTGTGGAATGTGACTTAGCAAACGTCAAAAAGGCGAACAAATGAAACCACGTGATAACATGAAATATTTAAACGAAATCAAATAATTACATAGGTTAACAGAATCTTCAAATAATAATAAAGTTTGACAATTTCGAATAATAAAAACCAAAAAACAATAACAATATTTTAACATCTTATTTGAAAACAAGAATGATAAGAAAAATTAAAAGACAACAAAAATACGGTAATCCAACAAGCTTTGAAATATTATAATGTAGGCATAATAGAATTAAGAATCGTCCAGAAGGAGCGTAAAATCATATTTGAATACATCGGACTGTGTCCGAAAAACCCCTCACTTTGCCCCACTTTCGCAGCACGCATGCGGACAGTTGCCGCGTAATGTCAGATTGCGAGAAATACAATAAAAAAACATTTGTGTTAATAAATGTTAGATAATAAAAAATATTAAAAAAACCTATTTTAAATTACCCTAAAATTTTATTGTAGGTACTCGCGGAAACATTAATTGTTACAGCAAAGTAGATAAGTAAAGGGTGATTTAATAAGAGTTATTTATTTAATGAACCTTGAACTTAAAAAATAAAACAAATTTAAAATAAACAAAAATAAATTTGCAATGAAATTGAACGGCCGAGGTTTGGAGGAAAAATACTGTCAAATCGTTTTTAAAATGTTTTCGTTTTTCGAAGATTCAGTAAAAGAAGTCATCTTCGAACGAATTCTCCGATTAAGATTGCTTAAGCATTGATAAGCATAGTCCATTATTCGGAAATAAAACAATACTGAGAGACGTGAGTAAATAAAGATGACCGGTAAACGTCAAAAGATAATACCATCCTTATTATTCTACTATTAACGTTTTACTCGCCAACATTGGCGGGTTGAATTTTGAACTAATGTTTAGAGTTTTACTATCCACCTTTAGTTACTATAGACTAAAAAAGTCATTTTTTAATTTTGAACTATTACTACAGATTTTATACTATTGCTAACGATCATCTTAGATCGGGCCTTAGCCAATCGGCGCAGGATAACGAGGTATTGCACACTTTTTTTGGTTTTTCTTTGGGCAACAACAAATCGCACAATGACGAAACGAAAAGATTGAAATGTCAAACTCAATGTTAAATGTCACTTAGTGTATAGTTTATCGAAAAATTGAATATTGAAAAAACGTTTGCTGAACCAGCTAATTCCAGGCAAGCCAATGTTTGGGCAGTACAGCGTCTGTCAGGTCCGTTAGTAAAGTTATAAAATAAATATACCATTTATTATTTTAGAATGTTTTTAGTAAGTTTTCAGATTTTTCTCTACCTAAATTCAGTAACCATTTTATTACAAATTAATTGAATTGAATTTGGGTCATGGTTTTGTAATGTTTGGGTAAAATTGAATATTTTTGGGCCCATAAACCTGAAATTTCTTTACCCGAATTCAGAGTTTGTGGTAGACCCCATGATCCATCCTTTAGTTTGACTTCTGGTAGTGTGGGAGTGTTCTTTTTGGAGTTTGTTGAATAATTATTTGAACAATTTCGGTGTTTTTTTTTATAGTTTTAAAGTTATTGCTATGTTAGTTTGAGCATACGTTAGTTATCGAAGACTGTTTTTTTATAAAATATTATTTATAATTAAATCATTAAAAATAATACATCAATTTCAACATATTAGGTCACAGGCCAGTTAGAATTTGAGCTTAAAGAATTCAAATAATAACTGGAGAAACCAGGTGCTATAAGGAGAGTCGAACTATTAAAATGTAAATGCTTTTATGCCATTTTACTAGGGATTACGGATTGCAACATAGCTAAAGAGAAGATTGCCAGCAATAAGAAAAGAAAAACTGTACATTTGATTTATTATTGGGAAACATGAAATCGCAAAGTTAGAGTACGTGTGTTAAACATACCAACAATCTCAGAAAATTAAATCATGTTCTAAGCTTTGAAGTATTTAATTGATATTTGACGATCATGTGTGCAATCAAAGCAAACAGTAATCAGCATTATGCACTGTTCCTAAAATACACGTAAAAGAATGACGTAAATACAAATATATTTAGTCTGGCATACATTAATTGGTAGTTAACTTGGTTTCCAATAATGAGTAAGTCAGGTAAAATGATAACAAGCCTTCAATAAATAATCAATGAAGAAAGATCAAAAGCAACTGAGGAAATATTTTCAAGAACATCACAATGGAAAATTTGCCTTTGAATGTTTATTTAAAGCAGCGCGTACAATAATATTTTCCGATAAAAAATATTTTCTCTGCTTTTTCCCTCGTTTTATCCGATTTTCAGCATCATGATAAAATCACATCTGATTTCACTTGCCGTAAGAAGCAGCTCACTCGAATTCGATGAATGTCAAAAATACCCAAGAATGATAATATGTAAAAAGGTATAATAATATTTCAAGTGCGAAGGCAGATAGTTCGGCTAACAAAGAAGGGACACGATGAGGGGTTTTTATTTAAAGTTTTAATGGCAATCTTCGCATTTGACAAAAAATAAATGTGATATCTAAAATTAATGCATTTATTTTATTTGCAGCTTTTTTGTTGAAATAAAATATGAGTAGTCTACAGATATGTCGATTTAAATCTTACTCGTCTTTTGTTTATTTAATCAAAAATAACATAATAAATACTTTGGACCTTATCCAAAAAAGCAGTTATATGGTATGTAACTATGTTAATTTATCAAACACAAATCCTTTTTTTTAGATCAAGTTTTTTTTTGTTTCAAATAGATTTTTTTTAAAGTCTATATTTTCATGGTTTAAAAGATTCATTTAAGCGTAAACATGTAAAAATCAGTGTAAAAAATACATGGTCAGTTTGAGATTATGTAAAATGTTGCAGTCTAAAACACTTTTGAGCACTAAGAATCTTATTAATATTTAACCACAAACTGATTCGAGTCAACCAATTTTAGAATGAGCATTTAAGGTGAAAGAGAAAATTAATAAAATTGGTAGATTCAAATCAGTGTTGCATGAAATATTAAAGTCAGTACATAATGCTCGTATTATAACTACATAAAAGTTATATGAAATAAATCTCAACTCAATAAATAATCAAAATTCTTACCTGAATCTGATAGAAATCTTTATATACGCGAAGAATTCATCCAACAATGTTTTGAGTATGTCCAAATGCTTGCAGACTGGTGGATTTCCTCTCCGGGAGTTATTCATATTTAAATTTGTTTTAACAGGGAGGGAAAACATCTTTGAGAAGGGAATATGGAAGTCTAGGCATTTACAGGGCTTATAATCCGTCGTTGGCTGGTTTAAGGGGCCACTTTACACCCTGAGTATCATAAGTGTAAAAATTGTAAAATTGTTTTCAGGTGTTGCCTAGTAAGTGAATTAGTTCAGCCGGATGAATCTCACCCACATGATAAAGGTTTCAGCTCTTCACAAAAGTCAACAGATGGAAAAGCTGTAGAAATGTTAATGTTTGAACATATGCTACAGTGTATAAAGTTGCTACTCAAACCAGCCAATGACAGGTCATAAGCCCTGTTAATGCCTAGACTTCCATATTTTCTTTTCAAAGATGTTTTCCCTCTGTGTTGCAACAAATTTATAATCTAAATAACATGGTTTCAATATTTTTTGATGTCTTTTAATGAAATATAATCATTAATATACTTTAAGTGCACTGTGTAGAAAATGAAAATTATATAAATATTGTATGTATAGTATGGTGCAACAAATTTAAAGAAGAATTCATCATTCACTGATATTTGTTTTAATTAAGTAATAATAAAGTAGATTAAGCATTTACAAAGCTAATGATCTATCATTTGCCGGTTTTAATGATAACTTTACACGATTGTAATAATCGCCATTCTACCCAGTGAGTGTTTAAAATGTACACATCTCTGTAATTTTTCAAATGGTGTATGTAAAGAGTACTCAGAACTCTATATCAGGTTCGGGTTGTTTTGATAGTTTCGTAATAAAAACAATAAGAAAATTGATCCTTTGACAGAAAAAGCCTGTAACAGAGTGTCCTTATCAAAAGAATGTACCACGAAATCAGATTTCATCTGAATTAAAAAAAAATATATATTCAGGGAATCTTCATGTGTCTAAGTTTCGCTCAACAAAGTTTGGCAGTAGGTACATGGAAAATATTGGCCATTCCGAATATAATAAACTGCCTGATGAGCTAAGACATGAAAAACTGAAAAAAAATCCAGAAGTGACGCAATTAAAAAATATTTCTTAAATCTTTTTGATAGTGATAATTATTAATGTAGTTTATATAAGATTGTGTTTTATGTTTCTCATACAAAAATGTTTTCTTTTTATTTCGGATGTATTAATTTGTATGATATTATGTATTGTCAAAGAAATGAATTTTCTTATGTACGGTCCCAAATGAGTTTCTAATAACTCCTGGGAGTATTATATGTAATTTTTGTATTATATGTTTTATTATTAATAAAAAAAAAGATTTAAAAAAAAACATCGACTAATTTTCGTAAATTATAAAGAACGTCGTAACGTTATAGAAGAACAAAGAATTGCAAGCAATTGAAGAAGTAAAACACACAAATACAACATAATAAAGTAGAAAACATTGGTACGATCATTATACGGATTAAATAAGACAACATTTTTTTTTTTTTTTTTTTAAATATATTTGGACCCCTGTATTTAGTAGCCTTACGTGTCATGTACAAGGCTAAGGTACTCTGAAAAAAAAAAGTTTTTGTTTGTCTTGGAAATGGGATGTTCGATCACTGATTTTGGTTTATTACCTTTATGAGTCCAATCACCATTGTTGCGAAGTTCAAGAACAATGGCGCGTGATAACTACTTTTTTTTTTTTCATAAAAAAAAGAATAAATAAATAAAAAATAAGACAACATTTGAAATATATACAATGTGTTGAATGTTAAAAAAGTTTTCAACCACTTGTTAAAACAAACGTATTTTATATAATCATACCGGGATTCTTACCTCTGTGTCTTGAGAGGATATACGGTGCTGAGAATTTTGATAAATAGGTATTTGAACATTGTTTTTCTGTAACTCTCTCGCAATCGCCTACCCGATACTGAGCAAAAAAGACGACTGCAAGTCAGAATGATTATATCTAACTGAAATCGATAAAACCGCCCTTTGCTGTCTTGTCTTCCGCACCCCAAAACTGAACCAATATGGTTGTTTTTTTAAAGAATGAGTATCATATCTGTATTTGATGGCAGTAATAGTATCGTATTATGTCAAAAAATAAGAAAGAGTCTTTCCACTTTTTTTCATGACATTTAGCTCGGGCGGGTTTCTCCCGTCACAGGAGCTGTAGCGTATTTTTATTTCAGGCGGGCGGCTTCCTCTAAAGAAATTTAAAGGGTTAAAAATGGTTTCTCGATTTGTGAAAGCTTAGGAACCACTTTCAGTTTTAGTGCTCCAGAGCAGCGTTTATTTAATAATTAGAAATACATATAACAATTTGTTACCCCACTAAGTCTTAAGACTTTTCGGTGGGACCTTTTTTTTTATGACAGGTTTATATTACATTTTTTTTTTTTTTTTTTAAATTTTTATCTTTGTTAGTGCATTTGCTACCACGCCTGAGGTCCTGGTTTCTTATCCAGTTAGACGTGAAATAGTGATTTTTCACTGCAATGTTACATGTGCAGACTAACGCTCGAAGCGTAAAACTGATCACCTTATTTTTATGCATTCGATGATCAAATTACGCTGCATTTGGATTAGCAAAAGAGTGCCCTAGGCACAACTGGGTGAGGAGAGAGGGATCATGATTATTTGAACGTGAATTAAAATGTTATTCGCCCGAATTTTTCCTCCACCCCTTAGTTTACAGATTAGAGCACAAAAATGCGACAAGTCACTGCGAGTTAACTAACCTCCTTCCAAGTTGACGTGACGAGCAAATCTTTTGTTCGGTTAAGGCCGTTTTCCACCGTAAAAATCCACCCAGCCCGATAAAAAAACAGAGGGTGGATTGACTTTCGTCACATAATAATTTTGAATTATTTTTTTTATTCAAAACAACAAACCATCACGCCGTAAGGGTAGGCAGAGAGGATAGATCGCCACAACACTATATCTTTGTATTAAGATCTCGCTTTCTCTACATAAATCTTATCATGCACGCGCGCCGATTATTCCGATTTTTGACATGTCCATCTTCAAGTATTTCTTGGATTTGGTCATGCCATGTCTTTCTCGGTCTTCCTCTATTTCTGCATCCGTCAACATTCGCATTGTGAATATTCTTAGCCGTTCTTTCGCTGTCCATTCGTCGTACATGTCCAAACCAGCGCAGAGCTCCTTTCTTGATTTTGTCGATAATGCTTGTCTCAGCCTTACATAATGTACGGATCTTAACATTAGTGCATCTATCGTACATACTTTTACCACACATTCGCCTGATAGATCGCATTTTGACAGCAGTTAGCCTACTTTCATCCCTGCTTTTCCAAGCCCATACATCGCTCCCATACTTCATGGTCGGGATCAGGAGTCCGTTGTGAACTGCTAATTTTGTCTCTTGTGACAAACATTTATTTGCCAAGGTTAATTGAGGTGCACCGTTTACTCTGTTCCCGGCACTCACTCTCCTTTCAATATCTCTCTGTCATTCCATCCCTAGTAAACATACATTTATTCATAGGTAGTAAAACACCATGAGGTTGACTAATCTCCGTTCTAATTCCAGTAATAAAATTTTCAGCCACGAGCATAAACTAAAGAAATTAAACGAAAAATGAAAACAATAAATGGGTATCCACCCACCCTAATTTTTCTGGGCCGGGTGGATTGGCACGATACATGTGGAACGGGCCTAAGTTGGCTTTCAATTTGTTGTCTACATTTCCAGGGCGTCTTTTAACAGGAACAAAAAAACGTGGCACCACACCGCTTAAGTTGGTAGACATATTTAAGACAGATTGTTAGTAGAAAACATTAATCTCATTTATGTTTTGGTAACGTCATTCTTTTCACAGGTGTCATTTTTGTTTTGTATTAAAACTAAACAGAATTTAGTAATATATAAAAAATAAATGTAACAGAATATACTATACTTACAAAAATGCATATAATATCATTTTATTTATTTGATTTGACTTAGTTTTGTTTATTTATTTTAAAGAAACAAACAGTCGACAATGACATAATAACTATTTTTTTTAAATACTGTTTAAAGACAGACCAGCGAAGTTTCTAAATAAAAATCATACATATTATTAAATTGTGTTACAACAAAATGTGTTTATGTGTATTTGTACGAGAGAAAGTGTAGATGTGTGTTTATGTGTATAAGTGTGGGAGTAAGTGCTCAGGTGTGAGCATCATTAAATAGTAAGTGGGATCGTATCGCAGCCAGAAATAATAAGTCTTAATTTATTTTTTAATAAATTAAAAGGGCATGTAAAATATCAATAGACGAAAAAAAACTTTATAGTTCACGCCCATAAGGCTTTTGTATACATGGAAGTAATATAAAACATGAGTTTATAAACAACATAAAATTTAAAAAATACAATATAATGAAATAAACGATAGAACAGTGTTTAGAAGTAAAGTTGGTTTATAAAAAAATAAAATAAAAAAGATGCTGTGAAAGAGAGAAAAAAATATATAAGCTATTAAAAAATAATAATAGATAAACAAAAAAATACAAACTTATGAAAGAAATACAGTTTAAAGCAGGTAGGTACATAATATAAACAGAATATTAAGTTATTTTTGATATGGAACATATACATTGGTTTTTAACATTCACAAGACTTACGTTAATGCCATCGATGTTAGCATATTGGTTCGCAAGTACATGAATCCGTATTACTGGTGAATTTGCGTTGTAATTGGTCAATGATGGACCACAGTAGAACATTGTATCACATCGGGTAACTCGACCGGGAACTTGCACATTAATAAAATTTATGATTTCACAACAATCGAATATAAATGTAATTATTTTACATAGAAAACAAGTCATTTAATTTTCGTCTGTTTTCTAATGTTTAGATATTTGATTAATTATTTAAGGATGAGAAATTTATGTATTTAATCGGTATACTTAGTTTATAATTGATAAAACGCAAAAAATATGGGGAACTCTTTCAATGCCCTTAACATGAACCTTGTAATACGGTGACCATATAACTGAGTTATATTCGAGTTGACTTCGCACAATGTTTTCATTATTTTAATTGACTCAAAATCTAAAACAAATTAAAATGACGTAAGTGGAACGGTGAATACAGTAACCACTTTTATTCATATTTTTGCTTCTCAAAGTTGTTCTCCGTCTCCGTCAATAAAGGTTTATTTGTCAATAAAGGTTTAACTTGAACTTGAAATTCAACTAGTTGGTGACACTGTTTCAGTTTAATATGCTTCTCCGTTGTGGAAACACCTTCAGTTTTTGGAGTTATTTGTATAATAGTAACGACTAATGACTTCGTAGTGTTTAAAATTTCGAATAATTAAAGAAACAGAACAATGATGCACAAGGTCACGGGACTGCGCGGGTGAGGGGTGGAGGGAAGATGAGCCGAGGAGTTTTTGTTTTTTTTAATCGATTTAATTTATTTTTGTGTAACTGTTTTAAGTGTTTCGGAACGGCAACTGTTTTAAAACAGCAGTTACAATTTTTTTACCACCTTTAGTGTCGACAGTCAAAATATTGTTGCAAAATAATTTGATTTAAAAATATGAATATTTTGAAATAATAAGTAGGTACACGATACACGTTATTTTGCACTTATTTTAGACATTGAGTGACATTTTTTCACCCGGATATCGGCTTTTGGCAAAACTACCGTCAGTTTGAGTTCCTACCTAAGGGTGGTCGGGTATAATTATTATGGGGCCAGAAGCGTACCCTTGGGTAAGCAAAATGGATACTAGGCTGCATTAGTCCAACTGTCAATCACCGATAGAGTGCCGATGTTTGGTTATTTTAAAAAGAGTGAGTGCTGCGTACTGTGTGGGATTTAAAATGCGTGCCAAAAGCTTTTAAACTGAATTAGGTTAGTAATGATTGAAAATCGAATTGGAAAAATAGATGACATAATGGAAAAGCGGATTATTTTTTTGTACCTACATAAAACGAAAGAAGATTTTAACTTTCCTTTCTTGAAAAATAATTAGAGCTGAAAGTTTAAAATTTTTTTTGGATCAGAGCTAAATTGTAAGGGAAAAATTGCATGCACTGTCTAAAAACTATTAAGCCGAATAAAACATAACGTTTATTCAAAAAAAATTACAACAGAGAGAGAAAACATTTTGCATAAGCAAATATGGAAATCTAGGCATTTACAGGGCTTATGACCTGTTATTGGGTGGTTTGAGTGGCCACTTTACACAATGCGTAACATTTACCATTCTGTTTATGTTCAAACATCCACATTTTCCCAACTCTTCCATCTATTGACTTTTGTGAAGTACAACATATTTGCAACAAATTTTGATCTAAAAATCTCCTTAGGGAGGAAATCCAGCCTGTCTGCAAACATTTGGATATATTCAAAACATTATTGAAATAATGTTTATTATTTGAATTTATACATTAAGCGCGTATAGAATTTTTGTTATTTTTACAGCAATAATGACTATTGGTGGGGAGATCGAAATTTCGGGTCGCTATTGCGGGGGCTTAACCCAACGGCTTTTATAATTTCATAAGAGCGGAAGTGGACTGTATTTGTATTTGAATATTCTGATTTAGCGATAATATGCGTTGTCGATCGTCGTTCACAACCTCCACTTAGGAAGATGGACTAGAATAGGAAGCTACTTACCTGTCTCAATCTTGTCTCGTTCCTGTAGCACTTGGTTAGATCCAGACACTTGACACTATTGAAGATGTACCGACACGCGTAACGCGGAAGGCTTTTTGCAACGAGCTTCTGGATACCACACAGCACTGGTGCGATCGGATTGGCATATTTAAAAGCGGCGAACACTAGATGTTTCAATGTCGGCTGAGAATGGAATACTGGGGAAGGAGAGGCAAGGTTATAGGTAGGCCGGATGTTGATATTTGGGCAATAATTGACACCAATGCATACCTATTTTTTTTCTCTCTTTTGTTTTTCTATTTCTTTAATATTATTTTTATTTATGGGAAACATATTCGATAACCATATTTTCGCAACAAATCGGTTTATTAGAAAAGGCATTTGCCTATAAAGGAACCAATTGCAACATTAGGCATACTAATATTTCTGGCTTGCCAACCCTTCATATACTGAGCCTACTCCCAGTACAAGCAAAATTTGTAAGTGTTTTTATGCCATTTTGTATAATATGAAATGTATGTATAAATAAACAAAAAAATAAATAAATATATGAGCAGTCACCTATCTTCATTTATTAGGTCGTGAACAATGTACATTGGAGGATTTTACAATAAATTCTACGGATTCTCATTTTATTTTATTTGAATTGAAATAAAAAATTAAACAACTAGAAAAATGAATAAGAAGTTATAAATCGTAAACATGAGAACAGTTGTAATACGAGTATGTGAAATAGTACTCGTTTTTGAATATTATAAAATTAAAGTAACGTACAGTGCATTCAAATGTTTAATAAGCCTTTATTAATGAGGTAGTGTGTGTCGGTGATCCAAGCACCTTAACAAACAATTTTTGCTTGTGTAAGTGTGCACCCTTAAATGTTTTATGAGAATACTTGCAGAAACTAAGCTTAAAAAACTTTAAAAACAACGACAAGGTTTTTTTCTGATAAGAATGGACTGTGGATAGATTTTGAGTATCCAATCGTATTATTCCTTGAGTTTATAAAAAAAAAAGAATTAAAATACGATCCGGGCTATTGTCCATGGCCTGTGTTACGGACTCATGGATCGGAGGTCCAAGATTCAAACCCCACTCTACCTTAACTTGATTTTCATTTTTTAAAAGTTATTTACAACTCATTTAAAAGGAACCTCATATTAAGATCTTTAAATAAATCATGAGAACGATTTTTTTTTTCATTTTAGAGGAATAAACATTTAAATATTATAATTACAGGTAGAAATGATTAATTCAAATGAAAATAGTCGAATGCATTCGGTTACTAAAATCATTCGAATGAAAGTCCGAATGCAGTAATTCATTCGAATGAATCAGTAATTGAATAAATTAATTCGAGTGGGCCATAAGCCACAATAACTAAAACGCTCATCTTTCTTATTCATTCAATGAATTCATTCGATTATTTAATTCATTCGATTAATAGTTATTTTATTAGTAAATTAATTCGATTATTTTCATTTCTACTTACGGGCATAATTTATATTCTTCAATATAATGAATACGTATCAAAAAAATTAATAATCTAGCCCTAACAAACATAAATAAATCAAGAATTGTCAAATAACTTAATTTAAGATCGTTTTAAATCATCTACTCGTATATTAAAAAACAGATGCATATGTTTGTTTGTCCGTCAAGAACTCCTTACAAATAGAAAGTCATAACGACTTAAATTTGAATAAATTTTAACGATTCTGAGATGGTATTTTGAGAACATTACAAAGAATTTTAAAAAAATAACAGGATACTAAAAAAAAACAGTTTTTATCGATCCCGGGCGAAGCCGAATAATAGTTGTAAAGTCTAAATAAAACGCAAATTTTTATCATTGTTAAAAGCTTTATGTTTGCAACTACAAGCCAATGATTTAAAATAAACCGTTATAATTTCTTTTTGTTTTGACGTCAACAAAATGCATGGTGGGTATTTGTAAAAAATATAATAAACTGTTTATTTTATTTCAGAAGTAAAAAAAAATTGCAAAATTTTCAAGTAGAAATTTTTGTGCTGAATTTCAGAAACGAAAAGTTGGTACTTTAAAGGGCGATTTCGAAATCCCCAGTGTTAGGTGGGAGTTATAGTCAAGTAACAGGTAACGGGTGTCACAAATAATAGAGCACTATTACAAGTAATGGATGCCACCCCCATCACCCGTTTCCCAACGGCTCGTAAATATACAATATATTCAAGCGGACGAAAGAAAATAAAATCACCTGAATGTTTTTTTTTTAAATGGAATATATTATTTACCAAATTGTACATCAGTGATGTCGTTGTTTTATGTAGAAAAATATTTTGTTTTCATAATCTGTGACGAAAATATTAAAATCAAATATGTCTCAATATTTAAATTATGCATTTATTTTGCGTTAAATCACTCAAATAAACACAAATGTTGCACTGTAAAGGCTTAAAAATATACTAAAACCAAATTTTTAAAATTTAAACAAAGCTAATACTAAGTTTTAATAGTAACACCTAAAATACACAGACTACCGATTTTTGGAAAAAATAAGTGGTTTTAAAAAAAATTAAAGGACATCCTAATTATTAAAAATTTTCGGCAAGGAGCAATTTATTTAATTCTTTTATTTGGTTATTTGTGAAATATTGTTATTTAAATTATTTAGTTTTATGATTAAAATAATCTAATACTCTGATTTATTCTGACTTTATTTAATACTATCGAACAATTATATCAACTTGCTCGTACGAATATTTACTACTCATTTCATAGATTACTTAGTATACTATACATACATATGTAAATATATAAATATCGGTATGTAATATATGTATACTCTTTACACTATTTAATTTTAAATATATTTACATATTTTTTATTTTCCATGTTTTCCGTCATTTCTTCAAAGAACTTTATTCCCTTGTACATAAGGTAGTTTAGGGAGATAGCTCTCGATTTATTTTTCAGTATTATATTTTTAGATTTTTAAAATTTAAATTTTATTTTTTTAAAAAACAAACAGATGTACAGGTTAAATGATTAATAGAGACTACAAAAATAGTAAGGCCTGTCATCCAATAATATATATGTACTTAATTGAAATAAAATAAAGCGACGTAAAACAGTAAAAATGGTAAAGTTTTAAAAATATATTGTAAGAAAATGAAACGGAAGGTTGTGTCCGCTAATGCACATACCAATATTATCCCCTGGCGCAGAGGGGCACTCTTTTTACCTGTAGGCTATCTTTGAATTATATGCCCGGGAGCATGAGATGGCATCTGAGGGTGGGTTTTCTTACTTGTCTATCATGTCCAGTGATCTCCTCTGTGTTCTTCGCTGCAAACGTAGGGACTAGTTTACTTGAGTGAAAAGCCTTCAGGTATTTTACATAATTACGTTTATTAAATAAAATTACATTTAAATATTAAAACAGACAGGGAAAAATATACACATAGTCATATATATGTCATTACATGGAAAATAATACTGGGGAACCAGGTTAACTCAGTTATTCCTGACCTAAGGTCGAAATTCATTACACACAATCGTCGGCAGAACGAACTTCCTACTAAAACATTCTCTAGCACAGAGACAATACTATACAGGTGGATGTCCATCTGCAAATAAATGGAATGTAACTTGTTGGTTTGAGGCGGGCCTCTGCACGCATAAATATCCCAGAACTTGACAATAATGCAAGGGATGCGCTAAATACACAAGCTTATGATAACATTTTAAAGAAGCTATTCAATTTGGAAAATGCAAATGAAATTTGTTTTCTACTTGTTAAATAATTTTTTTGAACACTTTCAATTCTATTAATATTCAATTTATAAACAGGAGACCAAATAGCAGTGTAATATTTAAAATGGGGGCGTACGTGTGATTTACAAAGCCGCATAATAAATTCAGTTATTGTTTATGCCTTGTGATTATTATTTCTAAATGACTTAGTAATTTAATTTCAATCCAAAATAATTCATTCATAAGTCACGTATTTCGTTTACTCTTGTTGCATAGTTATGAAAGAACTCATTTTTTTTCAAAATAATTTAGCATTGTTCCTTTAATAATTTGGTTAATTTTATTAGCAACTTGAATTAGATTTTTTTAACAATTGTCATAATATCTAGTTGAATCATCTTCTTAATTTTAGTGGACCTACCACATCTTAATATTATTTTCATTACTTTGTTTTGTATTATTTGGTGTTTTTAAGATCTCCCCCATGATTTAAATATAAAATACCATAATAGTAATCACTGTGGGGAACTACAATACTTTAAAATCAGCAGAGGTTAATAGGGTATTTTCATAAACTGGGGATATGATTTTTAATGTATTCAGTATTTAAAGAATATTTTTACGATTGGAACCATATTACTATCAAAATCTGAAACGAATGTTTTCATTTATAATTTCCTATTTAAAGTTTGATAGAAATAAAACGGCCCGTAACTGGCCAAAAGGGTTGATGACGTCACGCGTGACTTATATATCCTACGTTCACTCAAATCCTATACTGAGATACTCCGACGCGGGCGGCTTGTGGCTTTTTATTTGTTTTTTATAGTTAAATTTCGTCTTTTCCTTTGTTTTTTTTTGTTTTCATTTATAAACATCCATAGCATTATGACTGAAATTGGTTTTTTACAAGGAAAATCCGATAACTTGCCCAAAATAGATATAATCATGATGGGTATTTTTTTCTCATCCAATACAAACTTTTTAAGTTCCGAGTATAGAAATGTAAAGGCCGTAAGGTAAGCAAATATGTAATGTTTGCTTCCAGAATGTATTCATTTCAATAGTTGTATTATTTACATGTACTATAAATTTATTGTTTCGCGTACATTTAATGCAAAAGGGAAGTAACGTGTCTTTGACACAACATAATCCATAAAATACCATTGCTTGTAAACATCTCTGTTGCTCGAGTGCGTGTTAATGCCTTTTTTTATTAAATGTGATTTACTTATTAATATATCAGCTAGGGTAAATTACGGAGACAGTGCCATAGATTACATTCAAGTAAAACGGACGGGTGATATTTGAATGGTAAATGGTCGAGTCACCCCAGCAGAACATAAAGTTAGAACCAAATCGTACTAGGTGACGTTGATTTGCGATGAAGTCTAGGAAATAATAGATTCCTGCAAGTGTGAAGACTGTCCAGCATCTCAAGGTCAGTTGCCATTTTGTGAATGCAATAAATTTTACAAATAAATAAGGTAGGTTTTCATACAGCAAATTTTTAGTAATTTTATTTTTTATTCATATAGAAAACCAACAGTTCCACAAATTAAACTAAGTAACATAAGTACAGAAATATAATACAAATATAAACGATAACGTTCAAAGAATAAACTGTTTTGGTATTGTAGTACCTGTCAAGCTTTATAAGTGCTAATTTCAGTACCTACTGTTAGTAAATGTTTATAGTCTACAATCTACATCATAAAATATAGTATTTTGTACTGAACAAGACCTATGGAAAAAAAAATAGTGGTATGTTTTTTTTTAAATCTCGTTTCATAACGTTCAAATGCGTTCAACCATTTTGTCTGCATTTTTTCATTAAGTACTAGGAATGGCCAAAAAAGCTTTATTTTGCGTCTTCACCGTAGTGTTTGTGCACATCGGAACTAAACAGTACTTGTATCTTATAACTAAAGACATTTTATGCGCGTTAATTAGTTAAAACAGTGTAAAACAACTGATTACAACAAAAACAACACGTAGGCTATACAAATTCGTATGAATTTGTTTAAACGGTCAGTCAAATTCGTAACACGTGACGTCACAAGCCCATAAGGCATCCGAATGTTCGTTTTGGCGCCAATTCAAAGTATACGTTTTTAAACCGCTCTGAAAAATTAACGCGTGGACATAAAAAAATAAAAACTGTACAGTTACCATCGTAATTTTTTTTTCTATTTTTTCGGAAAATAAAAAAAAAAGTGAAAATACCCTATTATTGAAAGACCATTGTTCACCACTTTGTAAATTTAGAATTATTCATAATAAGGTATCTAATTGTAAGTTTCTTTTACAGATAAAAATGTTTGATTTTTATTTCCTTATTATTTATTTATTTTTTATTTATTTATTTATTTTGTTGATTAACGCTCAAAAGGCATTTACAAAAAATAAAAATAAAATACATGCTAACATGCTAAATAATAAACACAGAATATACATAAAAAATATGTAAAATTAGTTAAAAAGGATATAATTAAAAGTTTTACATAGTAAAAAAAAAAAACAATAATAACAAAGGTATGCAAGAAAAAACAGTAAGCATAAAAACAAAAAAATAATTGAATTGAATTGTCAATAATAGTTTGACGAGCAGCTACAAATAAACTTGATATTGTGGACTTAAAAGATAGTAAAGAATTGGACAGAATGTCTGCAGCCGTTCCAAATTATTATCAGATGTGTTCATTTTACAGGTTTTTATTAGGTGATTAGTGAACTATTGTGTTATTTACTATTTTTGCTTTTAGGATACTTATAAAAATTGCATTTCCGTATTCGTTAGATGTTTTTTTCTAAGGAAAAAAAATAAATGGCCTACCTGAGTTCTTCGTAGTAATTTAAATGCTAAGGTGTAAAGGCAAGAAATAGTTTTAAGTGAAATTTATAGGTTCACAAAAGTAACGTTAAAAAGTTTTTAATAAACTTTAGATATTTTAAATGATACATTCCAATAAAAGTATAATCTTAAAACTGAAACAAGAAAATTTCGTTCTGGTAAAGTACTTAAATAAAATAAATAATAAAATATTGCATGTAGAATGGACAGTAAAAAACCGGTAAAACTAAGAAAGAAGCAAATATGAAAAAAATAAGGTAGGCTCGAATGATACACGATTAACAAATTCAACAAGTAGAGAAGAGTGCCTATGAATGAAACATTTTTGATTTAATCTCTCTTACTTTTCTCCTTATATGAAATCACAAAAATGTAAATGTGGTATTTGTTTATTCAATCTTTCAGTAACATGCGACGTATTGTTTTTAAATTAATCAAACTTAAGTACCTACAAATTCCATTTGAAAAAAGAGTCTAAATATGTCCCATTCATAAACATCTTCCAATGAATGAGATATTAAATTGGAGATATATATTAAAATACAAAATCGGTTGAAAAAAATATGTTTAAATTTACAAAAAATAAGTTAACACCTTCACATTGTATTTAGACACGTGCAAGTATATACTTTAATTTCGTAGAAAATAACAATTGCAGTGGAAGAATTTGCTATCAAGAGTTTAAAATAAAAACAAAAAACTAAATAATCGCAGAGTGTGTAATGCGCATCTGTATAATATCTTTAATATATTGTTTTTTTTTTAATATTATAATTCAACAATCGTTATAACTTGACAAAATTAACTAGAAAAAATAATAAAAGAACGTAATTACAGAGATTAAAAAGCCTTTGTGTAAATAAAGAAATCCAAAGGACGCCAAATTATAAGATTTTCATAGGTCAACGTATACATATTTTGAATTCAAGCCGTTGCACAATACTTCATTAATTTGTATTCTCCATCACATATGTACGAGTATGTGACACTATAGATCAGATATAAAGATAGCATTATTATTTTAATCAGCACCTGGTGATGCATAGGGCAATATATTGAAATATTGCATTAGAAGTATTCCATTCATGATCATTACGCGTGTTCCATTCTCCCGCTTCCACTCCAACCAAGTCCACTATACCATTGTGTCTTTATACTTTCTTTTACAATAATTTTCTATGCATCCATATGTCCAAATGCCCATTGAGCGTATATATAAATAAATAAATAAAGGGTCATATTTTAGTGAATTTGTTAATACATGACTTAAAATATCCTCAGAGAATCATCTTCAAATAGTATATATATTGATTGGCGAACCTCGTACAACTTAAATGCACACATTAAAATAAATTGCCGGAACTAAAAATTGTTTTTTACCTAAAAAAACTTGAAAAACGTCCAGCTTGCTTCACTGTCGGCAAAAGACTGCATTTTATACATTGATCCGTTTTTTATCGTGGTGCTGATGTAACATATTTTGTGAGACAGTGCTTTTGACTGGAGACGATTGTCCCATTCATTGGTTGTCTCATGCGTGGGCATTCTTCTCTACTTTACAAAAACATGCCAAAAGTCGGAATGATCGGCATGCATAAGAAGATGCATGAAGATCTTTTCCTCGGTATGTCCGAGTATGTATGTAGGACATGTAGGTCTGGCGTTTTGTCCTTTATACATCTATGGGAAAATAATGCACTGTTATCTTATCTCTAAATATTATTAGAAAATAGAAGTGATAGAGGGAATTCGACCCTTGGACCTCCAGATCCGCAGTCCGCAACACTACCACGAGACCACAACCCGTATTAATTCAAAGATGTATGTGAAGTAAAACAGTACTCAATAGCTATTTATTACGTAGAATTAATTTATTTATCCGTTTATCACTGTCTAAGAAATTTTGTTACGATTGTTAATCTTCTTGATCGCGATACGAACTTTTCTCCTAAGAAAACTCCCCCTAATTTAAGTCTTGTCTCGTTCTGTTCAAAGCGATTTCCCGAATGCTTACAATCAGATAGAATGTTCATCTTATTTTTCATGGCACGATAAATACAATGAACAAATTATAGCTACGTTACAAGATTTATGTTTTTTTTAAATCCTCATTTTAAACCCCAAGTCATTATACATATTTTTAAAACTAATTTATTCTTTAAAAATTATTAATTTAATACTTTTAGGTTGAATTTAAAGTAGTTCATGGGAGGAGATTTCGTCATTCATCATCATTATTATAAAAGCAAATGTATTTAAATTAACAAAAATACCTACCTATATCAGTTAAAAGGCTCATATTGTTGGTCATTTTTACTCTTTGAAATATACAAAAATTATAAAACATGTATTATTATTATTTTTAAATCAGTAACATTCAATTGATTATTTGTGATACTGAGAAGTCACAACTATATTGGGGAATCCGAGATGTCGTGCATGGTAGCTAAACGCTCAACGACAACACCACGTGGCGGAAGAAATTATTATTATTTTTTTTTTATTGAATAATTTTATTTTTACAAAATACTTTTTTGAAATACAAAATAGGTAAATATACAGAACATCTAATATATAACGTTTCTACATCTATAATAAAGTAGATACTTGTGTTTAGAGAGGGAGTTTGTTTCACTTTTTTTTATTTTTATAAACAAAGTAAATTAAAACAAAGTAAATTATAATTTAAATTAAAAATAAACAAGGTAAATTAAAAATAAAAAATAAACATTCTTTGGTATCGAGTCTAAGAAGGGGTGAGTCTTAAATGTTTTTTTAATTTTAGTTTTAAAAGTTTGATAATTTTTTATAGATTTTAAGTTTTCCGGAAGTTTATTAAAGTTTTTTTTACCTATGTACGTATAATGGTTTAACGCTGCTGTTGTTTTACATCTGTGCAAAATTAATTTTGAAAAGTGTTTATCAAAGCAATATTTCATTGTAATTGGCTTCCGATTCTTCTTTCCCCTTTCTCACTCTCTTCAAATCTTGATTTACAAATCTTGTTGCTTCTTTTTACGTTTTTAGGTAAGGTGTGCACAAAGTATAGCATAACAAAAGTATAAGCATACAATTAATCATAATTATTACCAACCTAAAGTTAATTGTTCAGTATTTTGTTTCTCAAATTGCCTCTTAAGTGTGCTGACGGTTATGCCATACTGACCATCCCGTCAGTATGGCATACCATACTGACGGGATGTTTAATTTATTCCAAGAGTCTTTTCTTTTAGAGCATCTTTGGTCCATATGGTCTTGCTTTGATTTTACGTACGTATTTGCGTAGCATTGCTGGAAAATAAAAATGCTGAGTTAGTATGGGATAGATGCCCCTAAGGGCAACTATACTCACGAGAACTGGGGCATCTATCCTTTATGGAGGGGATAGACGCCCTTAAATATGTGAAATAAGCTAAATAAAAAAATAATAAAACAATAATACAATCTTTGTATTTAGTATATACATTGATCGTTAATATCAAAATATTATCACTTACCTCATACACTCAAAAGTTCCGAGCGAAATGATAAAGTAGGAAATCGAAATCCAGCAATCGTTCGCGCGTAATCACCTATTTGACACGTTCCTCACTCACACGAACGTCACAACGCGATGCACTGGGCAGACTGGCGGATAGCGGGGTAGAGCTTTGTTTTAAAGTAAAAATCAGCAGTGTAAAAGTTATGCATGTCTCTACATGATAATCGTGGCATCTATCCCTCTACGGCAACTATCCCACTTTTACCCTTATGTGTGAACCCACTGTGGAATAAATTTTTAATTGCAAGTGACCTTATTGTTTTGTTTTTTTCCTCGAGGTTAAAATATTAATCAGGAATTCAGGTTAAGAACATTAAAAAAAAAAATTTTTGAAACTTTTTACATATTTCGAAAAAAGCATATTTATAATCTAAGGTGAGGCATCCATAATAAACCGCAGTAATTGATACGTGTAGCTCCTCATACACCGTTTTGTAGGGGTAAAAGAATTGATGATATCAAGCGGAGACATTTTTTTTCTATTTCAAAAATAAACAAATTAGATGTATGAGGTAATTTTAAAAACCAATGCAATGCCTTATGGTATGAAAAATGATTGTTTAAAATGTTATTCTTTTTAAATAATAATAATACTGTTTTATTTTGTTACAGGTAAGCGAGCGATACTTCTATTTACCTGCAGGTGAGTAAATTATTTCGCTTGTTGACGGTTTTTCAACGAATATTTTTTTACCATATTTTATTCTTTCCGCGCCTAGTGCGTACTAGTTATACCAAGTTTAATGAGTTATAAATAACACGCGTTCGGTGCAAAATCTAAATGTCATTTTGTAAAAAGTTTCCAAGTATTCCGTTTTTAAAAAAAATTGTGCTTAAGACATAAAAACTATATTCATGAATAAATAAATGCGCTCTGTGTACATTTGAGTTGGATCAATAGCGATATGCCACGATTGAGTGACTTTATGGTTTGAATAAGTCATATTTGTTTCTTGTACATACATTTACATGATATGTTACGTTGCTAAATTTGGGGATACTTTTACGAAGAGCACACTGAATTAATCCACTCGAAAGGATTGAAATTATAAATAATAATGGATCTATGCGGCCTTCAAAAATATCATGATGTTAACAAATATCGGCACATTTGATTTTATAATTTCTCGAGTATTTAAATTCCGTATAATTAAATTCAGAGGATTATTTTGATGAAACAATTATTTTTGAAATCTTTAAAATATTGAATGTATATTTTGAATAATCCTATATGATTTGCTTTAATACTTTTTAACAAAACGTTTTACAATAGATACATTTATTTTTAAATGTTTTAAAACGACTTTTTTAAAAACTTTAATACGCATAGGCGAAAAAAAAAAAACCGCAATTCGTGTTAATTTTCTGTGGGATTGAACCCAAACATCATCACAATATTAAATAATCCATAACATTATAAAGGGTGAAGGATAATGATTTTATTTTGAACATTTTTTATTATTATTTCAATTAGATAACATCTCCATACCCAAAATCCTCCACTTAAATGTCACTATATCGCGTCAATTGATGATATTGTAAATTGAGAATAGTTTTCTCACACGTTCATTAATCATCATATTTATTAGATCGAAGTAAAGATATCCAGATACGAAGGCACTACATTTTGTAAAAAACAGATTATATTAAAGCTACAGAGAATGAATTATAATAACATTCTTTTGATGTTTAATAAAGCCTTAGTGGATCAGATGTACACTGATTTCTGATGAAAATTAAATATATTCCTTCAGATCTCTAAAATCCAGATGTGCTTTCGTCGCAAATCCACTTAATGCTAAACTCAAGGAAATCTGAAATCGCAAAAGAAAAGTAGGTAACGTGTTTCTTAACAGGAAATGAGCCGGAAGATGGAATATCCTTATGTACATAGCCTTGTCTTTCTTCCAAGTTAAAATACTGCACATAAAGGAAATGTCTATTGATTATTGATACTTTTTGGAAAAATCTTTTGTATTTCCCTTTGCATTTAAAAAGTATTTTTTAATTGAAAATAAAAATCGATCTTCATTTTTAATCAACGGTTCGTTAATTGAATATGACAGCCCCGTACTGTAATAGCTTAGATCCTTGTTTTTTTACGAACGGGAGTCCCGGATTGAATGTACTATGAAATCACAATAATAAAATGTGATTATTTTTGTAGTTTTGGGTACTCTGTTCCTATACCTGTGTCGTGGTGCTAAAATAAAATAAATCTATCGTTTAAAATATGTAAGATAGTTATCTTACTTTCCATCGGAATACATATGTGCCATTTTAATTAAATAATTCGTCTGTCCTTCAAAATACTGAATAGATTTTTGCTAAAATTGATTAAAATTATAACATAAAGCTTTGAATCAATAATACAGTCCGTCTGACCTGCATAACATGCAAAATTTACAGTTTTACTGAATAATTTACTCTTGTGCAAAAATAGGTTAGATTTAAAGTCCGCCGATGAAACAACCGATCTTGCGCGTAGTTTGCCCGATAATAGCAAATCAATGCAATTAAATGTATTGGCGTCTCGCCGCGGAAGATCGGTGACTATAATTCTGCTGAGTGTGGCGTTAGCCAGGGCCAGTTAAAATGAAAATTGTTAAACACGATTAAAAGATTCATAGTAGTGGGCAAAATTGGTTATTGCATCCTCCCTTTTTCGTGAAATTCACTTTAAATTATTTTTTTGTGCTGCCTAGTTGCACTTGAAACGTAAGTGGAGGAATTGGCAGTTTTTTAACATCTAATATATGAGACAAAAGTTATGCCAGGTAATCCACGTTTAATTTGTACTTGTAAGATAGCGAAATTTCTGCCTTCTGTATTAAGAAAGGTAAACACTTCAAAAATAATAAATTGGAACTGGGTAAGAAAAACCAAAAAAGCAATGTAAATTTTATAGCAGCCATTGCGAAGACATGGCAACTTCAATTCGTAATATAATGTAAACAGTTGCGTAAACGATATTTTCGCCGCTTAATAAAAACTCCATAAACAATAAAAATATTCTACGAAGTGTTTGAAGCGAGCTAAAGTTTTTTTTCGAGTGAGCGATAAAATCACGTACGAGACATATCCCAACAAGACATTCGTTTTATCTTCTTTACGCACGGGACGTTTTCCTACGGATATTATTCTATATTATACCTACACTTTACTCTCTATATTCCTGCTACTACTTTAGTACCTGTATATGTGAACATCCAACATGTTTTATAGCGCGATTAGAAACGGGAAGATTTATTATCTTAGAGCGATTTATTTATAAACCCTAATGCGAGAAATATATGGTACCTTAGGTTTTTTTTAAAGTATAAAAAATGTTTAAAAGCTTTAACTGAAAGGTGTTTTAGATTACAGAGCGATTAAATCAGCCTGTTTTGAACTGTTTCAATCGGTTGCGTCATATGAAATAATTGGATGGGGTGGTTGTTTCAAGTCAATTTTTAAGCCATTGGTCATTTTCCAAAAAACTTTACTGAAAATAATAATTAAAATACTACCCAACTTTCCCTCTCATATTTTATTTGAATTGATTAATTTTCCAGCTATCAGACAGCTTTATAATAATAATAATAACAATTCATTTGGCTGAATTGAATGGCGCCATTTTTGTGAAAAATCAACTCAAGGGCTTATTACTAACTTTTGGTCTGCATTAAAGTAAAAAGCCAAACAAAAAAATTAAAACTGGATCAGTAAAGAACATTAAATTTAAGACGTCTGTCACTTGTAATGCCTGATTAAAAGTACACTTTTTAATATTCTGTAAATCGTTTCATTGACATCGTTCATCCGTTTTAATTTTCAAATACATCTTTTTTTATGTTTCGTAATTAACATTCGTAAAAATTTTCATTGTCAGAAGAATTTATATAACATTTAATTTTGTTATATAATTGGGTTTGTAATTTATTTTTCCTTTTGAATTTGTATTATTATTGGTACGTTTTCTAATTCATTTATTTTTTTATTATAGTTATTATTGATTTTAATTGATTAAGCAAAATTTGATAAAAAAAACATTTACCGTAACAAAAATGGTCGTGCCTAAACATCGGAAATTCTGGGACCTGAAGCAAAGAAACCCATGTAGGTACAATATAAAACCGTGAAATAAAAAATATATGTCGAGATCCGTACATGTAAGGTTGAGATAAATACTATCGACAAAATTAAGAAATGGGCTCTGCGTTGGTTTGGACATGTAAAGCGAATGTACAGCGAAAGAACGGCTTAAAATATTCACGATGTGAATGTTGATGGATGCAGAAATAGAGAAAAACTGAGAAAGACATGGCATGACGAAATCCAACAAATACTTGAAGATGGACATGTCAAAAGTCGGAAGAAGATGTATGAATGTAGATGAAGTGAGGTCTCTATGCAAAGACAGAAAGAAATGGTGCTGAAAAATCATCTCTGTGTACCCTAACGGGGAAATGGCTTTGTTGTTGTTGTTATTGAAATTGAGAATTACATAATGTATCTACCACTTTATTCCTTCTTTGTGTCGCGCGCGCAACTACTTGTATGCACATTGCACATTGCACATTGCACAATGCACATAATATTATATTCGGCTAGTAACGGGCAACTAGCGCCATGTGCATTGTGCATACTGCTCGTCATTAGGTGGTTCATATTGCAACTTGCCGGACACCGGAAACACTGGAACTGATGGGTCAACAAATATACTGATCTGATGCACCCCAGTCCAAATAACTCCAACCCGCCTTGCATGGTTGTCCGAGTTATCACTTTTCGTCCTGGGTGGGAAGTTAAGTAAAACTAATTACAAAGACATAAGATAACTTAAAAAAAAAAAAAAAACGTTTATACAAAATATACACCAACTCTACAAATATTGTTACATTTTTTTTCAATGTTTAAAGCACTAACTTTGTGGAATATTATTAATTTATAGATGAAAATAAAAATGATTTGTTTTTTATGAACCAATTTCTTTCTTAATTTCAAAACTATGTATGTAGTTTCAGTAAAATACTGTTCTGGGTTGATTGCAAACTAACATATGTAATTTATATAAAATATAATTGTCTTTCGTTTTTATGAACATATTATATACCATTATTTTTTTGCCCTTGTTTGTCTTTGCTACATAGTTTTATGTTCTTTTTGTTCAGTTTCTTACATTTATGTTTCTTTATGTAACGGTTGTAATTGGCTTAGGCTATATATATATATAATAATAATAATAAATAAAAAATAATAAATATAAAAATTGTACATAGTGAGAGTTAAGTGGGTGTGGCTACGGGATGAGAAAGAATAGGACTTGTGATCAATAATATATTTTCAGCTCACTCTTTGATGCGCCTGAACTACTGAGCTCAATAAAATTAAAAATCCCATCTAGAAACCTCAGACGAAAATTACTCTTTCATACCGATAACCATAGAACTAACTAGTTTTTATTTCCCTATGCTCAGAATTCTTAGGTCTGTCAACAAACATACCTGTCTTGATTTTTTTGATCTTGTCTTCTTTCATACGATCACTGAATCAAATTAAATTATAAACATCTCTCTCCCGCTTCCACTCCCACCAAGTCTAATATATACCATTGTGTCTTTCTACTTTCCTCTATAATAATTTATATAAATATATCCTAAAAAAATGCCCATTAGGCGACCATAAAAATAAATAAATAAATATTTGAATAGTTACTTTCTGACTTTCTAATATTTAAAAATTGTTACGTGCACATTTTTTTCAATTTGTGTGTAAAATTTAAAAACCATTATCGAAGTTAAATAAGTGATTATTTGTAACAACCTATGTGTTTTGCAAACTTCGAAAAATTATTGTTTTAAAATTCTGTAATTTAAATAATTTTCCAGCTGGTTTGGATACGTAACACTGCCTTTGTCAAACTGCAACACAAACAGCTTAAACCTCGTATTTTAATATCCATTTTATTTAATGGTGACTAAAGCACATTTTACGTTATTTTATTTATATGGCGTATTATTAACAATAAGCAATTTGCATAATTTTATAACGGTCTAGTAATATTCTTTTTTCACATCCAAAGTGGAGCATGTGGACATCTCAAGACCCCACAACACTCTCGCTTCATAAGTCCCGCGTCCTTTTAATTCTAGTTTAGAGAATCATAGTTTAGTACAGAGGAAAGTTAAGTTTAGTTTGTTCAAAACTATAACATGTTGATAACAACGTCAAATAAAGTTAGACAATTTCACGTAGGTAGACAAATAAATTTTTGGGGTTCAATGTGGTACGGAAAACACGGTTTCAACTTATTACAATCATAACCGTGAATCAATTTGAATCTTACATTGGCATTTCAAAGGTTTTCGATCATGAGACCTCCATTTCGAATGGAGAAGCGCGTGCTTTTGGTAACATGAATTTATATGTTTTCATAAAAGTATGCAATATAATTCTTAATATTTAAAATCATTTGTCATTGAGAAATTTATATATAGAAATATAATATTATACATTACGAACTTATTTTCAAGATCACTGTAGTTAGCCTATCTTACATACGAAGACATTTTTATGGAAGAATGAAAAGAAAACTTTCTCATAGTCTACACAAATAAATTTTTTCTCATTTTAAATTTATTTCCCTCGGTAAAAAACTGTGATTAAAAATAATTGATTTAACCAAGACACTGTCATGGGATCACAACTTTGTTAATAAATTGTCTAAATTTATTTACTTCTGTTATATTTTAAAAAAACATTTTATACAATTTTAGTTTGAAACGGAATCTAGCTTACAAAGGTACTTCCATACTCCGTTCTTAGGCAGGAAATTTCATTTTAGCATTTATTTATTTATATGCAAAAACAAAAAAAAACAAAATATGGAAGAAAAAAGAACGAAAAATACTCCAAAGAATATATACATTAAAAAATAATACACAAATTAAATATGGTGAATTTACAGTAAACAATTTTATTTTATTTTTATCCTTTATAAATTTATCCATGGAATGAGAAAATATGGTTGTGGTTTCTTATTAATAAGTTTATTTATTTATTTTATTATTATTACGGTTATTTACAACAAATACGAGTGCATGACTCGCTTTAGGTATATTCATTATTCATGTTAAAGTAAGATTTGTTTCTATTATTTTGGTCTTTAGAAGATCTATATAAAAAGATTGTCAACCTGTTGATTTGCTAAAAAAAGTGTTCTGCGTCTAATACAAATGTAGAACTTGTGAACATAAAATATTTTCAGTAAACCGTTTTTTAGGATTGAAACCCTGAAAACATGCACGTTCACGTTCGACAAAATTCACAAATTTTACTACAATGGATGTGCAATAACTTTAAATATTAATGTCATGTTTGAATTAAGTTTTTTGTATCATTTGATTTAATGTCTGTTGAATTATTTGTATCCGAATATTCGTACATACGTAAATTACTGAATAAATCAGTATGGATACTCCTGCACGGGCGATATCAATCATCTTGTTTTTATGCTACCTTTTTTAATTTACTGTCAACTTATGTGTATAAAAAAATCAAAGTGAATTGTATAATAAAGTTCACGTAAATGAAAATCGTGTTTTTCTTAATTTAGAAAACTTATCTGTCTTGTAATCGATTTTTATTTATTATTAATATTTAAAGCATTAACTTTGTGGTCATAAATTTAACTGAGTGGTATTATTGTATATAACCACCAACCGACTTTTCTATGTCTTCCGGTTTCGAGACGTACTCGCCTCTTTGTCAGGACACCAATTAAACCAACACGAAAAAACCCACCATACACCTTCACCATAGTTGTTGCACCAAAATATGAAACCAACACGCCACACATTCAGTAGGCAACCTTTACATGCACTGATTAGGTTATTACTCCCTCATTTTTTCCAACTATTTTTCCCACAACATCAAACAATTTCATAACGTAATTAGTTCATGTAAGGGTTGCTTATTAGAATGCATGTCGTGTTAGTTTTATATTTTTGTGCAACAACTATGGTGAAGGTTTATAAGTGTAAAGTGGGTGTTGCATGTTGGTTCAATTGGTGTCCTGACAAAGAAACTGGTAGACAGAGAAAAGTCGCTAAGTAGTTATAAACATATATTTTATAACATTTAGATCTTTATTGAAATTACTTTTTGATATACTACTCGTATATAATTCTTTGGCTTATTTTTTACTTTGTCATCGTAGTACAGTCGTTTTGAAAATCGTAAAGACTAGTCAACATTATTATAAACTCTATATTCTACTTCTTTCAATTTAAAATTATTTACATAAATAGCTCTTGAAATACATGCTTTGCTAATGGCATTGGCGTCGGAGTTTGTATTGGCGTCGCACTATCGGAGCCGGATTAGAATCATTCTAAAATTCAATTTAGTTAAATATATTGTAGAATTGAAATAAACATAGATTCATAATGCAACAACTCTATTTTTTTTTAATTACAAAAACTGACAACTTTGTACATAGCCCCATAAATTAATTATGTCACCCTAAAATTTGATGTTTTAAAATAATTATTTATTCAGTAATTAATACTTAATAAATAATTTTAAGTTAAATTTTAAACCCTTGTATAATGCATTTTGATTAGGAAAGGTATTTATTTTTGTTTTGTTGGCATTAAAAAATACTTTTTAATTTGCTAAAACATTTTTTTTTAATGCAGCCGATGATTTTTTGTCACAAAACGCTCATGTGCAAACAAATTTTATAAACATTTTCCCATGTGTTTTTTTTACATTGCATAAAAATATGTATTGTTGCTTACCGATTACGAATAATATTAAAGAAATGTTTTTGTGTATTATAAATTATTATTTTTGTTTTTATTTTTTATTTAAATTTATTGATAAACCCTTACAGGTTACATACATTTAACAAAATATTTTCACTTTTAAAATTCACATTCTTCTGTTAATAATAATATTTTTTACATCTTTTGTAAAGGTTGTCTGAGTCTTTTGTTTAGTTTTGTCTGGTAGTTTATTGTATAATTTCAGTCCATGGTTTATAAGTCTCGATTGTCCTTTTCTCGTTTTAAAATATTGTTTATGATATTTTTCTGATATTCTCGTATTGTGTTCATGTTTACTACAGTTTTTTTCAAGTTTTAATTCTTCGACTACAATTACATAAGTGGCTAATTTATGAATAAATTTTAATGATTCTAGTTTAAAGAGATTAGTTACATTTAATTGTTTAGTTTGTTCAAAAAGTTCTTTAGTTGCTGTTAGATAGGGAAGGTCATAACTAACTTTAATATTTTATTTTGCTGTCTTTGTAGTCTGTTTATGTCATTTTGATTTCCTGTTCCCCATAGTAGTTGCATATAACATATTTTAGTTTTTACATAGGTTTCATACATGATTTTTTTTTCCTTTATTGGAACAAAGTTTTTGATTTTTAAAAATAGACTCGATAAAGTCGCCACTGTGCTAATTAAATTGTTGATATGGATTGTCCATGTCAATTGTCTGTCTATTGTTAGTCCTAAGTATTTAACAAGTTCAATTTCAGTTAGTCGTTCATTATTTATGTAAGCATCTACTTTGTGACATTTTTTTCTAGATTCAAAATGGATAATATTGATTTTTTTTTCATTAAGTGTAAGTAAGTTTGTGTTTGTCCATTTAGTCAATATAGTAAGGTCTTCATTTATGTCATTGTTTGTTAATACGTCTGTTTGATTTTTATAGAAAAGTCCAATGTCGTCGGCATACATAATAATTTTCCCTTTAAAATTATACAGTGATAAGTCATTAACATATAAAATATATAATAGTGTACCCAAAATAGATCCTTGTGGGACTCCAAAATTTACTGTTTGTATTAATTATTTGAGTAATATTTTCTCCAAATTTTTTGGCAATATTCTTATTGGTTTCAAAGATTATTGAATTGTAGAATAAAAATTAGCTGTTCGCCCCATCGTGCGTTGGCTTAGATTTAAAAAAGGCCTGTGTGGTTGTTTGATTAAACATTCTCAAAATACACTTCGGTTTTAATCATCATTTATTTTATTTTGCAGTTTATGTAAGCCTTGTACATAATAAGGCAAAAAATAAACCACTTCTGCCAAAAAAATTAAAGAATTATTTATATAAACATCGGCAAAAATTTTGAAAACGTATTCAATTCTATATTTCTTATTGAAATATTCAAGCACATATACTCTTTAAAGAATTTATTTAACTATTTTCCCAATTAATAAATAAATATTAGTTATCGTTATACAACATCACATAAAACTATTTTTGTGTAATTTAGTTTCTATTCTCTACATTAATTTTTTTTTTTTTAAAAAGGTGTACGCAATAATTTTACATTATAATAAAACGAAAGATTCGTGTATTTGAAATGCAATTTATATATTGCAAATTCGGGCCAACGCCCAACGAAAAACAGTGTTCAATTTGTTTATTCAGATATTATTTTTTTATTGATCTTTTTAGTAATGGACACTTTGTTGTTGTTTTTTCTTTTTTATAATTATTTTTTTTTACAAGTTATTTTATGTTTTTTTGTGATTATTGTAGTAACTGCTGTGTTTTTACGAATATACTTTTGAAGAAGGTTAATTGAACCGTAAAAAAATAAACATTGTTCTCACAAATTAAAAGTCTCTGGATTTCTGCCGGTTGCAAACTTCTGTGCGTCAACCCAAGTCAGTTCCGGGAACTTAAGCTGCTAACGAACTGTCAGCGGTGGTCGTCGAGGACTAGAGAACCTGGGCTGGTATTCCGAACGCGTTTACAGCGCGCTATAATGCGTATTTAGTACGTAAAAACGCGCTATACCGCGCTATAATTTCGTTTAGAATACTAGCTCTGATGCTCATAACATATGTAGGTAAGCGTGGTTAGGCTCTCAAAAGACAAACCCGTGGTTGAGCTACCCAAATAATAATAAAAGTACAGCTTGAAGCCATAAAATAAGCTTCGAAAAAAAAAAAAGCCGTTTTTATTAAAAATTACGTTTAAGAAAAAATATATTTGGAACAAAACATTGTCTGGTTTAGTTTTAAAAATAATAAACAGCGACGAACAAGAACATTATTTGGAATCATTATCATCATTAGTTTGAATCGGGTTGTGGTCCTGTGGCTAGTATCTCGGGCTCACGGACCAAAGGTCCGTGGTTTGAATCCCACTCCACCCCAACTTGATTCCCATTTTCTAATATTAAGTTATTTACAACTAGTTGAAAATGGCTGTCAAAATGAAATATTTGGGTAAATCATAAGAACGCAAATATTAAAAAAAAAGTTTACTCTAAAACCTGTTAACCTATTTTTTACTGGCATAAATAGACTCCTAAACTTGTGTTTAACAAAATATACAACCCATTTCAGAACAAAACATTTTTTAAATACATGTAAAAAAAATAAATTTGTACTAACATTAAAAAAAAAAAACTTTTTGTAAATAATGTTACTTGTTTATTGGTGGGCTTATTGCCAAATGGCAATTTCTTCCAACCAACCAATAAAATAAAAGTTTTATTTTTATAATTCAAGTTACAAAACATAATATTCAATAGAAAATGAAAATGAAAAAAAAAAAGATGCACAAAAAAAAAAATTGTACTTGTATATAAATTACCCTATATCAATTATTTTTTTTAATGAGAAAAAGGAATAAAGAGGAATGGAGGAGATATTGAAAAAGAGGTAGGAGATGCTTCTTCAGATTTCTTCTTTCGTATTGACCAAAGAATCGCTGCATGTCCTTTAGCTCTGGTGTCGTTAGGGTGACTAGGATAAAATGGTGTAAACCAAGTAAAAGTGCGTGTGTGTGTGCGCAATACACACGAAGCTTTTGCAAACTATTCACCGTACTCCGAAATTTACAGTTACCCACGCTCCCTTACTGAAAGAATAAAACCCACTGGTCCAAGAAGAAGTTTAAAAATTGAAAAATGGTTTTCAGGCGTTGTTTAGTATGTGAATTAATTCGATCGGATGAATCTCTTCTCGGCAATAAAGGTTTTAGCTAAGTTCAAACATAAGCAAAGTGGTGAATGTTACACAGGGTGTGAAGTGGTCACTTAAACCAGCCAATGACAGGCCATTAGCCCTGTAAATGCCAAGACTTCCACATTCCCTTCTCTAAATTGTCCTTTTCCCCTGTTGTTATTTAATACATAAATGTTTCTCAATAAAAATGTAAAAAAAATACACTATTTAAATCTGCTCAACTCTTCCATCTGTTGACTTTTGTGAAGTAAAAGAGCTGAATTCTTTATCACGTGGGTGAGATTCATCCGGCTAAATCGAATCACTTACTTCTTCTTTTACCAGGTAGTTATTTCAACAATGTTTGAGTCTGTCCAAATACTTGCAGACTAGCTGGATTTCTTTCCTGGGAGTTATTCATATTTAAATTTATTGAAACAGAGAGAGAAAATTTTTTTGAGAAGGGGATATGGAATTTACTAGGCATTTACAGGGCTTATGGCCTGTCATTGGCTGGTTTAAGTGGTCACTTTACACACTGTGTAACATTCAACATTCTGCCCATGTTTGAAGATCCTCATTTCCTCAACTCTTCCATCTGTTGACTTTGACTGTTGACTTTGACTGTTGATTTTGACTGTTGATTTTTGACTGCCCATGTTTGAACATCCACATTTCCTCAACTCTTCCATCTGTTGACTTTTGACTGTTGACTTTGACTGTTGACTTTTGTGACTGTTGACTTTCGCGATAAAGGTTTTAGCTCTTTTACTTCACAAAAGTCAACAGATGGAAGAATTAAGGAAATGTGGATGTTCAAACATAAATCTGCTTATTTTATATACAGTTTTAAAAAAAATAAACAAATTCAAAAAATTAATCTCTTTTAAATTATAATCCTTAAAAAAAGCATTTAACAGTTATGAAGCTACAAAAAATTTGGAATTTCAAGTACACTGTTCTTTAGCTAGGTCTTTTAAAAAAATAGTCAGTAAATTGGTTACATGTTTGTAAGAAACATAGTTTAGACACTAATGGCAATCAATTTAGCTTCATTCAAATAAACGAAAAGTTACGGAGGAATTTTTTTTAAATGTTACAATTTTTACGTTTTTAGATTATTGTTTTTTTTTTGTGTATTTTGTTTGTTCAGAGTTGTTTAAATCATACTTTTTGTTATTCAAAGTGTTTTACATGAACAGTTAGTTGTGTCCAACCTTTTTTTTCAATTAAATTTTTATATTTTACAATAAATTGGCATAAAAATAAATAATAATCTATAAATATATACGATTATGATTTAAAAGTATACTGGTTAAAAAAGTTTAAAAAACCCGGTACAAAATAGTTTCTCGGAAATGTAAAATATATCAATGTCCAAAATAATGTGGTTAAATAAAAGGTACATACTATTTATTTTTATTTTTTATTATTTGTCTGTATTCAGGCACACAAAAAATACAGTTCTATGTGTGAAATATAACAATAACCCTGGACAAGTGTTTTCGACACAATAGCTACTCTCATTTAAAAGTCATGAAATAGGAAATTGAGTGGAGTTCACCTCGTTTAGTAGGGGTTGGTGCATTTGGCTAGGATTAATGTGAAGTAACTGAAATATTTTTTTTTCTGGACTATTCTATTAAATGTAGCAAAATGATCCAGTTACGCTACAACTGCAGTGCTCTAAGCATCACTGTCTAATGTTTCCACTCGGATCATTAATTCAGAATTTTTAGCCATCGAATCGAAAACATTCGTCAAAAGATTTCTGGTTTTGACATCAATTTTGTTAAAAAAAATTAATTATTATTATATTATTATAAAACCTTATGTTCTCTTCCAAAATAAATAAATAAAATATTTTGCCGTTGCTCGCTAACCGATGGTTAGAGCTCAATGTGGTCTTCTCATTATGCCAGCTCTTCTCCCGTGGTATAGAAAAAGGAATGTTAACAGCCTTAATGAAAAGGTACCGCCCATTGAAACACTATTTTTTGTGCATATAATGGCCGCCGCTGGTCCAACATAAATATTACCCTACCATCACGAGATTTGGTAAAAATATTATTCACCCCGTAATTCGTGCTCATGTTGAATTTTGCGCATTCGAAAAATAAGGATTTCTAAGGATTCAATCTCACATTTTATAAATAAAACAAGTAACATGAGTTTACCTTTACGAGTACCATATATCAAAAAGAATATGATTCCGCTTTGGAAACTTATGTTTACCTTATATGACATATAAACTAACAGAGTAGCTTGTGGACAGGTTGTGGTCCCGTGGATTGTGTCGTGAATCACAACTTGTTTCCCATTTTCTATCACGGTTTTTTACAAATAAATGAAAATGGCTTCTAAATTAAAATATTTTAGTAAATCATAAGAATTTAAAAATTTCGATTATATTTTTAAAATAGGTTTTTTTTTTAAATTAATTTTATGTCTGCTGTCGTCGTATTCAGGCGAAAACTCTTTTCGCGTAGGATACACTTTAATTATTTAAATTTATTTACCCGTTTTTAAAACTAGGCGAAATAATTATTCTTGTTCATAATAGTGTATATTAGTGAGTTTATTATTATATTTTGGGTACTTACTTAATAATTATGGCATAACAATATTTAAAGGCACTGATTTTTCTTATATTCTTGTATTGGAGAGTCATGCACCATGAAGGCCCGAGAGAGGCAGATGATAGATGGCTTCAAATTGTAGTGTTGAAGATTTAAGCTTCGAATCCCTTAGATTGCAAGAAGGACAACTATTTTCGTCTTAAAAGAGCTGAACGTATGTAGATGACAGACAATCCTAGATCTATTTGAAGCATTTCCTCCAGGTTTTCAGACATATTGTCAGAAGAAAAGAGAAGAGTCTTGAAAATTTAACGGGCCTAGGAGGTGTTGAAGAAAATAAAAGAAGAGATAGATCCTTCACTAGATGGACTGACTAAATCAAGGCTATGGCAGGGACATCAGTGGTTGGAGCGATGCAAACGACGAGGCGGTGGTAATGTATTGAAAAAGGCAGAGGACAACAATTCATAAGGTGTTCATTTCCAGAAGAATAGACCAGCAACCCGTCATCCTCATGAAAGGAGTCCGGTTGGAATTCGTCGATCACTTTAAGGTTTTAGGTCCAACCATAGACCGCCACCTGAATTGGTCTAAACATATTGACAATGTTTGTAAAAAAGCTGCGGCTGTAACAAACAAACTTGTTCGGGCCACTAAACCAACACGGGGTGCATCACCAAAGGTAATGCAGCAAAAGTACGTAAGAGCGGTCGAGCCTCTGATTAAGTATGCTTCAAGTATGTGGATAGATGCGGTCAATAAAAAATATAACAGAAAGCAATTGGAGTCTATTCAGAGACAGATTGCTATCAGGTCTTGCAAGGGTTATTGAACAATCTTATTGGTGTCTGTTCAGGTTTTTAGCAGTTTCATGCCACTCGACCTTAGAATCAAAGAGCTTGAAGAAGCTTATGAGGTCAAGAAGAGTCTCACTATGCAAGACTTGCCAACTGACAGGTTTAATCAGGGAACCGGACATTTTCTCCCTTTCTCATCCTGCGGAGCGATACCAGATGGACAATGGGTTCAATGACCAGACGCTGCCTGACACGAAAGAAGATAATTGGGGATCTTCGCTGATGATAGTCTCTTAAATGGCTAAGTAGGTGCAGCATTTATACCCTACGATGGCGTAAGAGAACTGTCTGCCAGGAAGTTTAAACTCGATCACTTTTGCTCAGTATTTCAGGCTGAAATATACGCTATATAGAGAATTTATAGTTTACGTTTTAAAAAAACCACCTAATAGATGGAAACAAATAAAGGTTTTGACAATCTGTAAATCATGTATTCTTGCGATTGCGGATCGTAATTCGGTAAACCCAATTGTCATGAGTATACGAACTGATATCCAGATATTAAAAAATTGATCACAAAATGTGTATATTGGCTTTATACGAGGACACTGCGGAATAATTGGCAATAAAAGAGCTGACAAAAAGGCTTGGGAAGCAACTCTAAAAAAACAGTTCCTGATTTTTAGTACATTTTTTTTGGTAATTTTTTTTTTCTACTACAACAGGCCAGGAGGCCCGATTACAGTGATGAATTACATCACAGAACACCCAGACCTGAAAACAATCACATTTATTTTTTGTGTTCTCACCGGGAATCGAACCCAGAACCTTTCGAGTGTGAGTCAAGCATTTTGACCACTACACCACGGAGGCCTGACTTTGCTGACTTTCCAAAAAGTTTTGCTAAGAGAAAAATAAAAAACAGAACTTTACAGCTCTGGAATGATTGCTATTTAGCAGAACGCACAGAAAAGGTAACTAAAATGTTTTTTCCATCTATTTTCCATGCTTTTGAATTCAGGAAACTGCAGCGTGCAGGATACGAACTTACAAAAATCCTGACAGGACATGGTGGATTATGGATTATTTACACAGATTCAAGATATCTGAGATCAACACTTGCCCATTAGATGATGTTACTCTCCAAGATGTCTTCCATCTATTGATGCATTGCCGCTTTTTAAGTCTGCAGAGAATGCAACTGGAGGCGCGATGCAAAAGTCTAAATGAGGATTTACACGATGTTCATGTAGTAATTAGTCATAAGGACTTGTCAAAAGAGGTAAAATTATACATGATTGATATAGTAAAGGCAAAAAAAGGTATCAATGATGACAGGACACCAAATGCCGAACACTTTTCAAGTGGATCGGAAGGTTTGTTGACGAATGACAACAGTCCGCCTTTCTCCTGACGAGTTTTCTGTAGTTTTCTCGTCACTATAGCAAATGCGGAGAAGCTCCTAAAACAGGCCACAGCCAAAACATCCCCCCCCGATCCATACATATAACATCAACTAAATAACTAAACAAAGTTTTTCATTGAAGTAAAATAAACAACTGTTACTTTGAAGTAAATAAACCTTGTACATTACAAGCAAGGTAAAAGAATAATGCAACCTACATATTAAAAAAATAGGTGTTGAAGGCAAAGCGTAGGATGATAAAGACCCTTATCAGTGATCAAAATGATGCAAACGATGCTAACGATATTGTAGTGTATTCTATGCTTCTTTTCTTTAAGCTGTGTCTCTTTAGGTACTTCATAAACGTTTTTATTTTTATTTTTATAATTATTTAATTATTTTTTTAAATGTTTATTTTATTGCACCACAACAGGCCAAGAGGCCCAATTACAGTAGTGAATTACATCACAGAACACCCAGGCTTGAGAAAAATCACATTTAATTTTTGTGTTCTCACCGGGAATCGAACCCGGAACCTTCCGTGCGTGAGTCAAGCGTCTTGACCACTACACCACGGAGGCCCCCATAAATTTATTTTGTATATTTATTAATGTTGAGATCCGTACATTATGTAAGGCTGAGACAAGCATTATCGACAAAATCAAGAAAGGAGCTCTGCGCTGGTTTGGACATGTAGAACGAATGGACAGCGAGAGAACGGCTAAGAATATTTACAATGCGAATGTTGATGGATGCAGAAATAGAGGAAGACCGAGAAAGACATGGCATGACCAAATCCAACAAATACTTAAAGATGGACATGTCAAAAGTCGGAATAATCGGCGCGCGTGCATGAGAAGATGTATGAATGTAGAGGAAGCGAGATCTGTATGCAAAGATAGAGTGTTGTGGCGTTCTATCCTCTCTGCCTACCCTTACGGGGAAACGGCGTGATGGTTTGTTTGTTTGTTTGTTTATATTTATTAAACAAAATAAATTTATCAGGGTAAGTTCTGATCAAGCTCTTGACGACATCACGACGTAGGTAAATAAATAGTGACGAGTTCCAGTACATTAATTCTTGCTCTCGGGGCCTAGGTCCTTAAAGAGCCGGGCTTATGAGTTAAGGCAAGTACTCTCATTGCTATTTGCTAAATCTCCTCCTCCAAACCTAGGTCCCTAAAGTATCGGCCTATTAGATAAGGGGCGACCGCACTTATCTACATCCTCAGGTTAAACAAGTGCAATGATTCCTCGAAGATACGCCTACTTTTATGATACAAAGCATACGTATTTAAGCGTATGTATTACTATATCTTTTTTTTAATTATTCACCATATTCCCCACAAGAAAATTAACAGGTCACCTGTTATTTGTAAAATTTTATTTTATAGATTACAATGAACTTCCAGCAAGAAGTTTCTGTAATTTGAATTTTTAAACAATTTTTTGTTGGAACCTTTTTTTTAAATAAAAAAAATGTAATTCTTTCATAAAATGTTTTCTAAAACATAGAGTATTGGCTGCGATTTTATTTGTATTGAAATACAGTAACTTGTAAGACAAAATAAAAAAGATAGAAAAATATAAAATAAAATGTACGAAATGTCGGCTTAAATTTTGTTTCGGTAAATTTTTAGATTTTAAAGGTCACGTAATGTTTTTGTGTTAAAACATTTTTTACTATTTTTGTAAGTAAGCGTTTCTGATTTCTATTTCGTGGCCCGTAGGCATTTTACCAATACATAGTGAAAAGCAGGGTTTTCCAACCTATTTGAATACGTGATCCCTTTACGAGTTGAAAAATCTGGCACCTCCCCAGGACCATAATTTTATTAGACTACCTACTTATATGCCAGTGATTTAAATGTCGACGCATTTATATCAATATCACTATTAAACGAGAAATTCAAGTGCAAGGCGGCAGTGGGCGCCACGGGCCGTATGCCGTTGCTGCTGACGACATGCTTAACATAGGTTTTAATTCATGTAAGATCGAAGTATTCTGGACGAAGGTAATAAAGGAATATCTACAGCTGGCAAATGTAGCTTTGAAAGTATTAGTTCCATCCATCACATCTACCCACGTGAACTGTAATCTTTATCTCAAAAATAAAACTAAGATTCTATAAATCGACGAAAAATTCAAAGGTCACTGGAGGCTGTCAGCGTGGAAAAAAAGCCATCTCTCTTGCATTCTTGTTTCATTACGTTTTGACAGCGCCTTCTGTTGACCGGTCTTACATTACGTGTAATTATTACATTTCTACCCTCCTACTTATTCAATTCTAATCAGCATTACTGTACAGGTTATTTAACCCATTTTGAAATGTCGACTCTGAAGACAATAAAGAATTGCCGATATGTACAGAAAAAAAAGTCCATATTATGTACGGTAGCCGTGTTCGTCAATCAAATTGCCTTATGGCTTCTGGGTACGTAAAATTGTGCATGAGATCATGCTCTAGTAGTTATTGCAAACATGCAAACAGATATCTTTCGGTTTATTTAGATAAAACTTATACATATAATGTATAAATTATTTGAAAAAAAAAGAGAAATACTTAAGTAATTATTTTTTATTCAAATATTCCAATTTTCAGACTATTTTCTAAAAGTCGTAAAAAAAGTTATGCTGGAAGAATGGAAATCGAGTTGTGGTAGAGTGGGATTTGAACCTGGGACCTTTGGTCCGTGAGTCCACAATACTACCACGGGACCATAATCCGGTTCAAACTTTTAAGGGTGTTGTAATCTAACCTCCCTGCTACAAATAATAAGGGATGTAATAATTTTATAATTATTATTCTTTAATGCACTGTAGTACCTAAAATCCTAATGTTTTATTTTTACCTTTCTTGCGACTGCAGCGCACTGCCCCAACAGTAGATTGTCCCTGTACAAGATGTTGGACGTAAGGTACCGAAAAATTTATCGTCCTAATTTTTCAAACTAAATTAACCATTCGATTTCCATATAAAAAAATAACAAATATGATTGGAACATATTTTAAGACTAGACGTATAGTTTAGGAGGTATAATGAAAAGTATATAATATATAAAAATTCTAGTCGAAACGACGTACGTATTTGTAGATTTTATATTAACTATCTAAGCTCAAGATTATAAACCAAAAAAAAATTCAACGACAAACAAAATATTATTAGCAAATCTTACTTTTACGCAAGCAGGTACCAGGTACCTAATATTGTTTCTAGCATTGGTAATTTTTGTTTTTATTTTTTGAATAAATACAAAATAAGCTTTGTTAATATACAATTAGATATTCACTTAGGCCCAATTTTTCGTAGATAATATGCTTTTTGTTATATCTTAATAAGAGCAAAAAAATAGCAGCACGTATCATTGAAAAAAAAAAGTGGTTTATAATGATATGAATCTACCATAAAAAATCCACAGCAAAAGTCAGCCAAAATCACGAGACACTCATATTTTTATAACTTGCTTACCATACACGAAACACAGATTTACTAATAAACTATAAGTCCAGTCTCAAAAGATGTTCTAGTCACTTTTGTTACTTTTGTACATAGAAATCGAATGGCGTATCTAAATAACTAATGTGGTGAAATTGCGACTTTGAATTTTTCAGCATTTTACGTTCATCCTCTTGTTTAGGGACAAACCACTGTGCACCCCTAGAGTTTGCAACTCATAGGTTGAAAAACAGTTGTGTAAAACATAGATCCAAGGTAATATAAAGTAAACGGGTATACCACGGAGCAATATAGAAAATGGAAAATTGTAATCTGAATCCAACTCTGTACGATCGAATTGGGGCCTTTTCTAGCACAAAAGGTTTTTCGTAAATTCCCACGCTCTTTTTATAGTGTTCGATTTATCTATGAAATACTTTTTATCGCGGTTTACACCACCTTTAAAGTTTCTCTGGAGGAAATCGATCACGTATAAATCATATTCTTTCCTGTTCGCATTGTATTGCAAAAAGTATATTTTATATACGAAGATTGCGTGACATTTTTAAATTAACTACTTTCTATTTTATTCTCATTTTATTTCTATATTTTATAAAAGTTCCTTTGTTTGCTTTCACATATGTAGACGTACATTTTATCAAAAATTTAGACGGTGAAGGGAATTTTATATTACTGAAACAAATAAAGTTGCTTGACTTGTGGCATTTAGTTAATTAGGGTTTCTGAAAATTACTATTCATTTGTAATTTTGTCTTTGCCTAAACAAACGAATAATGCAGTTCTGTGTGTGATGTTTTATTTAGCAATATCTGTTTAAAAAAAAAAGGGTTAGATTCATAAGTTAATCATACTTTGATAAAGAAGCTCGCGTAGCATTGACACCGGTCGCGGTCGGGAGAATAATACAAAATGAGTGGTTAAAAACAAAGTTTTTATATATTTAGTTTATTGCTTCAAATAATAATTTTGAAAATTGTTTATTCCAATAAAAAAAAAAATGCCCTGAAAAATTCTAAATCATCGCGTCATTACTATATGGATTTTTTTTTATCTAACTTTAAAAAAAAATCATAACTGGATTTTATGATCCAAATTAGGGAAGGTGTTATAAAGTTATCATAATAAAATTTTTAAGAGACTTATGTCATAATATTAAGCTTATGTATATGTCTAGTAAAAAAGTAATAAAAACCAATACTTTCTTCTAATTTTTATTTCATGCTGCGATATTTGAACCGGAACGTATTACTTAAGTAGATAATATTATATCGTTCCCGATCTGCGCTCGAAATGGCAGCTTTAAAAATAATGTATCATGGCGATAAAAATAAATAATTATTGTTTGATATCTGCTGTATCGTCTTAGGTAATAAAGAAGTTGTGTGGTTGGGTCGTTAAGAGTTTCTCCGAAACTGCACATTTTTATGAGGAAGCGTAGTAAAATATAAAACAGAGCTCTAAAGATGGCATCTGAAATGTGAGTTGGTAGGTATATCCTAAGATCTATAATATTGGTAATTCTTTTTAAACAACTGAGAAAATAAAGATTTTTTTAAAATGGTGCATCGTGTTTTGATTACGTTTATCAATTAATGAAACAAGAGCTAATTAATATAAAATATCTTTAAAATTTTAACGGTTACATTGCACCTATTCTCCCCTCCGGATGCAAATCGTGGCACCTCGCTAGGATCAAAAACAGCAAACTCAGTGTGGTGTGGTGGTCTGTCTGTAAGAAGTATTGAAATAAAACAACGGACGAAGCGAACTCCGGTGGCTACTGTCATCTGGTGGTGCCGATACAGTTGGCTAGTCCATATCTTACGGACGCCTACCGTATCTTAACCCAGCGTGCCTACTCGCGTGCATCAGGTTCTCACGGTCCCAGGACCACATCCCGTAGTTCAGATGTGAACGTCCAGACGTTCACATCTGAACTACAGGATGTGGACCTGACTTGGGAAGAAACACGGGAGTCGGTAGCAAACAGAGAGTCCTGGAGAGATTTTGTAGATAGGATATACTCCACCTCGATCAAGTTTATGAAGGAATCGTGTGCTAGAAATACCACATTGTAAAAAGAGGCTAGCACAAAGACATGCATATTTTACAAGCCCTACAATTTTTTATTTTTTTTACGGATAAAATTTTGTTAATCCGAAACTTTAAACTTTTTTCTTCTTTTAAAAAACACGCACTATCCTTAATTCAAACTGAAGATATTAACTCTTTTTTTCTATGATATATTTTGTAGCCCTTTAATAATAAGGAATATTTTTATGTTCTTCCATATTTTTTATTTCCTTTTTTAATTAATATAAAATAAAAAAGAACCTTCTAATCTTTAAAAAAATATTTTCTTTTCTCTTTCTTATACCATACAAAAATGTTATACTCGTCTAACAAGGAGTAAATAATAGGAGCAAAAAATCATAAACATTTTTTGTATCCACCAACAGGCCATGCCTTTGTGGGAATTTTTTCGTTTACTGTTTTTACTGTTAATACGTAGTTCATTGCCATGTGATTTTTTTTTTTTTAATACTCTGTTTTAAAAAAATAAAAAAATAAAATAAGGAGCGGATACGAATTTAAGCATTGTATGATAATGTCGCACATTTCCTATAATCTGAAGTGTTCAAGTTTAAAATAAGTATCCTTTCACGATTTAGTTTTGCTAACAAAACTATGTGTGCAGTTTAACAACCTTTATCAATCACCAAAATAAAAATAAAAATTAGTACAAAATATTATGTAAGTACTAAGTACATACCTTGAACTAGATTCGTGTTTTTTTATGAGTTTTTTTGCTGTTATTTTGAAAGTTCTAAATCCACGCTAAGGTTGGTACATCAAATAAAGATGTGACACTTCTTATGACCATTAATCTGTTTAACGATAAATGTTGTTATTTGCCGGAATTTTGATCGGCCAACTAAAAAACCAAACCAATGATGTACATTCATTTTCAACTATAAAATTAAAAATACGTTGAAAATTCACAGCCGAGTGGGAGCATGTTTTTGCCATTTGGATACGAAAAATAGGCAGGGAACAGGCTGCGGTACTCCGGGAAGTAAGATGCACTATCAC
Organism: Micrasema longulum; assembly: GCF_059751315.1. Classification (NCBI taxonomy): domain Eukaryota; kingdom Metazoa; phylum Arthropoda; class Insecta; order Trichoptera; family Brachycentridae; genus Micrasema; species Micrasema longulum. Next base: position 60,794 of record NW_028279210.1, on the reverse strand, counting down.
GCTCTGTATGGTAGGGGCTCATTAGTGTCGTTAGCAAAGCGGGTTTTGTGCCCATGGTGGGTTCTCTTATACTAGGATTATACTCTGTACACTTAGGGGAAAGCTAACATCCTGTGTAGGGTAGATGCTACATTGAAAATGCTCTTAGCGAGATGGGTAATAAAGAAAAGTAATTTTTAGAATATAATATACAGAATTCTAGTAAAAGATTTAAGAATGTTTGTCGATTCAACTTGTATTTTCTTTCACAGTGTTTTACAAAGTCTAACGCCTTTACAAAAAGAATATTCAACAAAATACTTTATACCTAATTCATACACAAAAGAAAATAAATTTACAAAAATACAGACATTTCAAAACAGATATTATGAATTAATAAAAAATTAATACTTGAAACGTGAGTATATCTTTGTTCAATAACAAAAAACGTTTATTAATAGTACCTTGCGTCGCATCGTCCGCGTCCCATTGAAATTAGTAAGGGTAGGCGTAAGAAATGATTAAGAGGTAAATCAATATATAAAACTGATTTTAGAGGCGATTTTTCTATCGCGGTGAACCTTGCTGCTAATCGTTTATTATCAGCATGTAAAACTAATATAATATTAATTCATTGTTTTATATATTATTATTTAAAAATGATTTCTTGTGTATGTCATGTACGGGCCCGTTTTAGACTATCGTGCTAATCTTATTAGGAGAAATAATGCGTTGAAAGAATAAAAATTCTTTGAATGCGATTACCTCGGAACTTGTTTTAATGACTTAATGCATTCTGTCAGTAAAGCCTCAATATTTTCATTTATGAATTCTCTTGAATGTCATATTTACATTATACATTTTATATCAGTTATTTTTTATTTTATTTACACAAATATTTATATTTTGGGGGACCCCTTGGACCTTTGATTTGTGAGTTCGCGACACTAGTCGCGAATCCACAACCGACTGGCGACAGCCGACTGTGGCAAGCTAGAAAATATTTAAAGAGGTTAATTTTTAACTTTGTGGTCAAACATTTGACTAAATGTTTATAAATATTTACCGACTTTTCTATGTTCATCGGTTTTGAAACGAACCTATCTCTTTGTCAGGATACCAATTGAATGAATGTAAAGTTTTACAATATGTAAATATAGAAAAATCAACTATATGGATAGTGTTTTAAACCAGTTGGTAATATTTTGTGAATTTTCTTTCCGCTCTCGTATATAATTTTTTTATTTTTTATTCTTATTTGTAGAAAATTAAAAACTTTACTGTTTAGTGTCCTTAGCAAAGGTTACCTCAATGAGGACACATTTTTTTAATATAAAAAATGATTAAGTGAAGTTATTCTAATGCGCATACCTCTATACCACGAGGTGGATATAAATAAGGTGGCTTTATTAAATCGTACATGATATATCGAATATCTAATAAAAGTGTAACCATTTTACTATAGAAGAGAAAATATATCCAAAAAGATTTAATTTTTTTAACATCGACTGATAAATATCAAAATTGAATACGAAAATATTTTTTTAAATACATATTTCACGACACGACTTTTATCCAAATTTCATTATCTCTTTTGAAATGAACTTGAATAAAAAATTATGATACGTACCTATAATGCTTCATACTGTGTAAGTTAGGTAAATAAGAAAGACTCGCTAATTTCAATTAGCGCGCAAGAGTGGTTGTGAGCTTAATGCTTTTTTATTAGAAATTTTCCGACGCTTATATTAAAAGTAATTTAATAATAAATCAACAGGGATGTTATTAAACTCCCATTGTCACATCTGAGTCCCTTGGAATTGTATATATGGAATTATGTATAATGTAGAGCAGATAGATTAAATTTCTATTCATACTTTTTACGAGTCAAAAACATTTATTCGCTTTTTGATGATTGGATACAACCTGCAAATAGAGCTTATATTGTAAATCACATCACAAAATATCAATTCCTACTAACGATGTTTTTATTCACTGTAGGTATTGTGTCATTACACGAAACACGTAGAAATCGTTTTAAATGATAAATAACAATTTCTTTAGCTTGATTTAAAACCAACTATTAAATATTAAATAAAACGTCGTATTTTTTAATCTACGATGTCTTGCCGGTAAAAAAAACTTTGTGACTGCAAATTGATTATATGCCACTTTGTTGATTCGGAATATAAAACGACTTTCTTACACTCACAGTACTAGATTGAAAACTGAAGGTCCCTGGTCGTTCCAAGAATTACACATTACTTTGGAGAATGAAAATTAAATTGCGTTATTTCAAGATTGTTCAATAATCCCCGAAAACAATTATTATCATAGAAGATTTTCAAATAAAAAAAGAATATAAAAATGTAATAAATGTTGATTATGTTGTATGTACTAATGTACTCGTATGTGCGTAAAATAAAACAAAATGTTTTTAAGCTTATGGGGTATTTCACCATATCCTTGTAAATCCCGATTAACAAAATGTAAGTTAAAATTAGCTACTCGATTCAAACGATATTTGAAACCAACCGCCTTCACCATTGAAATAATGCTAATTCAATCTTTCGACTAGTTAATCAAGACATTCGTCTGGCAACATATTTGCAGAAAGCCCTGATTATGAAAATCTATGCATTTGTTGTTAACTCTTAAAAGACTGAGGTAAATAAAAAAAAAAAAAAAAAGGGTTACACACATAAATAGAGACATTTACCCAAGCGTCAACCACATCCATAATACAAGATACTCTAATAGGGATCTGATACCAAGTGAAGGGGTCAACACTGTTCTGGCATCAAGACACCACTATTACGTAAGCAATAAGGTCCATAACCTTTTGCCAGAATCGTGGAAAGACGGGAGTGTTGTCAAGTTACGGAAAGTGTTGACCTCGCTCTTTCAAAAAAAGTCAAAACTTGAATTACAACTCGGCTAGGTTACGAAATCACGTGGAGATAACATTTCCTTATACGAGATGTAATCGAGTTTAATTGTATTTCGTTTATAAGATACAACCCTAATTCAACGTAAAATCTTAGGTTTTCATCTAACTATTTTGATTTGCAACGCAATAAAAAATTGAGCACAGCTGTCATAACGATAACACGAGCCACGCCATTTTTAAATATGCTTTAAATAGTTAATTAGGGATTGTAAAATAGAATTTTGAACTTAAATGCAATTTAGCAGGACATAAAAACTAATAAGGATCTACAGAGAGAAGGTGAAATATAATTGACAAAAGCTATTCTGCAGCACTGAAAATAAATGGTTTAAAGTTAAATTATTTGTATAACATAAAAAAATATCTTCGATGTTTGAATATTACTTACTACGTTACTTTGTGGAAAATTATTATTTAAAATATTAAAATATAATCACTTTGGTTTTACGTACCACTGATATTTTTATAATTTGTCAACCAACTGTTTCGGCAACACTATGCCGTCTTCAGGGTTAATTACAAACTAACAAAACATATAAAATTTTCACAGTGAGGGTAGAGTGGGTGTGGTTACGAGAGTAGAGAGGAGAAGGGGTTTGTGTGTGGATTTAAGGAAAGGGAATATATTTAAAATAGGACTATTACTAAGATTTATTTGATTATTAATAATATATAATTTTTTATTTATAGCCTTTCTAATTCTTTTTTGTTTGTATGTGAAATTTTAATGTCATCTTCAATGTTTACTCTGCCATCACTGTGAAAATTTTATATGTAATGTTAGTTTGTAATTAACCCTGAAGAAGGTATAGTGTTGCCGAAACTAGTTGGTTGTCAAATTATAAAAATATTAGTGGTATATAAAAACAAAGTGATTTTATTTTAATATATTTAAAAAATATCAATTAAGTACAAAAAAGGAAAACCTATATTTTTCAGAAAGCGTGTACGAATTTAACGTATTAAAATTGCGAACTTTACGATCATCAGAATTGATTGAACTCGGATAGCAGGTAAACAATTATGTTTACGTATTTTGTATCCAGAAAAAACATGTCAATTGCAGTTTTAAATTTCCGTATACCTCCTCTCCGGTTTGATTTTGACGTGGTAGAAGCGCAAAACGCGGATTAACCACGTAAAATGTGGAATGAGTTTGTAAAAATATGCCACTCACATTTTTTTAATACAAGAGCAAACGGGATCATACATAGTACTTGACTTTTAAATGTAAAATATTAAATTGAAACAGATATAAAACACACTTATAAAAAGGATGTAAGTGAGAAAGTGTCGCATATTATAATAAATATTACTTTATTATCAGAGTTATTAGTATGGACAAAATATTAAACGGGGTTATTAATTATGCACTTAATATTAAGTATCTTTTTTGGGTGATAACGTGTATGTTGGATTTGATCCAATCAAATCCAACAAAAATGATCGGTATCACCCAAAAAAAAAAACATAATATTGATAACAGTGACCGTGAAAACCTTTGCACCTATTTAATTATGCACTTGTTCGTTGAATTTTTCAAATGAAACATAAAGAAATTATATTTTTATAAACAATGCGACATAATCTGTATTTCCTTTTTTTCCGATTCCAGTGTACTAAAATATATTTTCATCAGATATGAGCGTATTTAGCGTCTCGTCTGAGCCCAACGAAAGTTCGTTTAGAAGTATAGATAAAAAAGACAATGATGACGTTCTGTGTTTTTTTATAAATCGTATTATCAGCGCTATGATTTTTAAAAGACTAGTGATTTTGAAATTACTTCGCCTATGACGTCTCAAGTTATCTACGGTGAGTTGCCCTGATTGGTGTATTGGCTTTCTAGTAACCGGAAATGTATCATACCGCCCTATCACTGATTGATTTTGGAGAACTAGGGACGTCGTTTAGAGTAGTTAATTTTTATGAAAATAATTATTTTTATTTTTTTCATATATTTTCGAGAACGTAAGAAAACTATTTTTATATAAATTTTTTCGTTGCACTGAACTTCCTCTTCAAGTTTGTTTCTAAATTGCTTCAAAAAGTCAAATTTTCGAAAAATCATGTGGGTTGTAAAATATTAAATGTACGTAGAGCATAAAATAAAACACATATAACTCGAACTAAAGATGATGTACGTACGTACATTCTCTGGTCACTTATAATCAATCTTAATTTTCCATTAGTTGCCTTGTGGTAGTTTCTTCCCAGTTTAATACACGACCCAATTTCGTCGACACACAAATACCCGTCCTTACACTTCAAACATTATTATCGTTTGTAGGCGGAAAACTCATACACTTAGGGCCTTACTCTTAAACTTGGCATAAAGTTACGCCTAGGTATAGTGGTAGAATACGAATGGGAATACAGTCGATGGTATTTCCATCCTTATTTTATCACTATGCCTAGGTGTAACTTTATACCAGGTTTATAAGTAAGGCTGGGTATATTATAGAGATGGGCGCGCATTAAATGGACAGGACGCAGAGAAAACTGATTTTCCGAGAGTGGTTTTGGTTAACCATTTTTAATAGTAAAAATAATTGTTTATGAGTTTTGAGAGATAAATTCAGAGAGTAAAGTTCCAATAATCATGTGTTCATTGTACCATACAACATTTCTTAGGTATTCAGATGTTTACTTACTGAGATGGATATGTTCTCATCATCACTATGGCAGCATCATCTGTATGGCATGTGATGTTAATGACCTTATCTCCCTTAGTGGATTCACTACTTTTTTTTTATTCTTCAAGTCGTTTTTTTATATATATTTATTCTGTTTGTGTAAGAAAAAGTTTTTGGCGTATATATTGCTGTGCTATATTTAGTTATAAAGGTGCTAAACTCGCTTTGTTTCTTTGTTGTTCTCAATATGTGTTATTTTTTTAATGTCCCCAATTGAGTTTTTGTAACTCCTAGGAATGTAATTTAACGTATTAAACTTGTAAAATACTTTGTGTTATATGATTTATAAATAAAAAAACTAAAATAATGTTAAACACAGAATTATATATTTACAAGGGATATATAATTATAAAAAAAAGAAAAAACGTGAAAATACCCGATTATATAGTCCAATAATATCAGAAATATTGTGCCATTCATGTAGCGTTATTACACTAGTAAATAGCGGAAGATCAAAGCTTTTTAAATCCAGTCAAGGGTAACATAATATATAAATACCTTAGACTCCACGGGGAATCTAACTCGGGTCCCAACGCATGCCAAACATTACCGGATAAAAATATGATGGCGTCTTACCGTATATTGCTATGTTTCTCAAAAGGGTTTACCATATGTATGAGGTCGCTCCTACATCTCGTAATATTTTTCCGAGGTATCTACTTATATTCTATAAATATGTATATTCTTTTTGGCATCTTCAAAATGATTTTTTTCCACTATCACGAAATATAAAATACAGAATACGAGGATTGCTAATCAGAGCAAATAGCTAATTCATGTTTGTTTTTATTTTTTGTTATATTTAACATAATTTATGCAACCTTTTTCAACATATTAAATTTAGTATGTGTAAGACTAAGGATAAACTAAGTATCATGTCAATCCATTGAATTTTAAAATGAAATAATGTGTATATCTTTGTATTAAATTATACATTGACAGGGATAAGATCTTAGACATAATTTCTGCCACTTATATTTAGAAGAACCAATCTTAGATTTTATATTTTTCTTTCCAGGATTTTGTAGAGGGTCAATATCAATTAAGAATCTTGTTTATTTAACTACTTTATATACGAGTACATATGTATTGTAATATTTTTTATCGAAGACGTCAAACAGTTCGTTATCCCGTCACAAAATAGCTAAATAATTACTCTGCTGTTATATTACGATTTACGACATCGATTCTTATAGATCCAAGCCTTGGATTTTAATATAATATCTAGTACGATGAAATCCAGCCTGCCTACAGAAATTAATTTGTAAAACTAAATTTTAATTAATAAAACTAACTGGTATGAAAATTAGTAAAAAAATTGTGTTTTCAGGCGTTGCCCTGGTGGTGAAATAATTGAGCCGGGTGAATCTCACTCACATCAATAAGGGTTTCAGCTCTTTTACTTTATTTTATTTTATTTTATTTAACTTTTTGTACATAATGATTATTTGTACATTGGCGGGCTTATTGCCAAATGGCAATTTCTTCCAACCAACCAATAAAATAAAAGTTTTATTTTTATAATTCAAGTTACAGAACATATTCAATAGAAAAAAAAGATTAAAAATTTAAAGATATATAAAAATAGAAATAAACGTATTTGTTTATAAATTACCTTAAATCGAAACTATTACTCAATGGGAAAAAGGAAAAAAGAGGAAAGAGGAAAGAGGAAAAAGGAAAGGAGGAGAGATTAAGGAAGAGAAAGGAGATGTTTCTTCAGACGTGATTTAAACAGAGATAATGTAGTAACATCTTTGATGGTGGATGGGAGATGATTCCACAGTCGAGCCGCATGGACACTATATGAGTTAGAGAAGAAAGAGGAATTGTGTATGGGTATTAAGAGAGTGCCTTGAGAATGAGAACGAAGAGGTAAACCATGAACTGATAAGCGTTGAAATTTTTCACACAGGTATATAGGAGCGTTAGGACTATGAAGTACATTGAACAGAAGTGAGAGGGAGAGGAGAGGACTTTACGAACAGATGGAAGAGTTGAGGAAATGTGTATGTAAAAACCTATGAATGTTACACAGTTGCATGTGTAAAGTGGCCACTTAAATCAACCAATGACAGGTTATAGGCCTTGTAACTGCCTATACTTCCACATTCTCAGGAGTTGGCTCAAAAATGTTTTCGCCTTCTGTTGCAATAAATAAAGCTTTTTTTTCATCTTTGGATGCAGAGAAACAATGAATGATGAGAGTGCAAAGGGTTAGAGAATATTAGTCGTGTCACTTCAAGATATGTTTATTTTTCTATTTCTAAAGATTGCAAATTGAGATATGTCACTTAACAACAAACATGACATGACATCAGACGTGACATACCATCTTATGAATTGATTGACAACATATGATATGTCATACATATCTTGTTTTGCCGACTTTATTTTATTTATTTATTTATTAATATACACGGCACGCAGTGCCTTTTACCTTACAAAGATACATATTTAAAAGAATATTAACTCTTCAATATAATGTGAAAAACATAAAAATCAAATTGAAAAGTATTATGTTACATAAATACTTTAACACAGCAGTTTCGTAGAAAAACATATTTAGATATAAAAAAATTTTTAAACAATGTGTGCAGATAAAATTTCAAAGGAAATTAAAAAAAATATATTTTTCTTCAAGAGGTACAAAATATAAGTATATTTAACACAATAAAACTCACTTATATATTTATAAATTTAACTTGTTTAATTCCTGACGATGAGGTAGTAACCTTGAAACCAATAAAAGTGTAACTCTTAATTAAAGTGGTTTATACAAATTTAAAAACATATAAGTGTAAAATAACATACCACAAAGTGAAAAATGTTTTTGATAAGAATAATACAATAAAATTATTTTATTTCTCAAAAAAATAACACATCTATATATCAAAAAAATAGTTATAATAATAAAAATTAAAGTAATTGAAAAAATAAGTATATCCGTAAATATGGTACACAATAGTACCCATACAAAAGTAAACATAGAAAGCACTTTAATCTAAAAAATGTAAATTACCGTTCACTATCTTTGAAATGATTGAATAGAGTTGATTTATATAAACTATACTTTATGTCAAAAATATCAGCAACGTCAGAATAGTTATTACTAAGTACATGTAGTAGATTCAGAATAGCATTATATGAGTATACTGTTCGCGAATTGTTGCAACTAAACGGAACTATTTGACAAGTCCTTCGTCCAGGTACCTTGAAGTTAATGATTGCCAATAGATTTGGGCAGTTCCAAGTAAAGTTAACAATCTTAAATAAATTCAGTAAATCTATAGTTATTTTTCTTCTCTCAGTTAGTTTCAACAAGTTCAAAGTATTTAATAGAAAGTCATAGTTAATAAATTCATATCTGATTCCAAGTTTAAAGTTAACTTATCTTAAAAAAATATTTTAAACTCGTTTAACAGTATATTGGTGAGAACTATTATACGAAGTCCATATAGTTGAGTTGTATTCCAACTAGCTCCTAAACAAAGCTGTGTACATCAATTTCAATGAAGCGATATTTTTTTAATCCTTTGTCACTCGTAAAATATAGTCTAGCATTTTTAGGGATTTATTGGCTATGCAGTTTATGTGACTGACGAAAGACAGCTTTTGATCGAATATGACGCCTAGATCTCGCACAGTTTTAGATGGAAAAATATAATATGTCAAACATACCTTGTTTTGTCAACCATTGTCCTATTTCTAAAGATGATTCGTTTCAATTCCAGTAAAGTAAAGATGTCTGTTAAAATTTGTGTCAAACATTCCTTGTTTTGCAGTCTTTGTTATAAATATAAACATATGTCAGAGAAGTCTGGAAATAAATAAAAGAAAATCAGCATTTTGTGTAAACACGCTTAATCCCGAAGAAACAAATGTTCAATGCTAGAATTTATTTATTTATTTATTTATTTATTAACGGACATTGTCCATGTATACAATTTATAAGGTTTAAATATTACAATAAAAGAATAGTTTAAAACATTAAAAAAAAAAAAAAAAGAAGCATTGACAAACATAAGGGACATCGAGACAAGATCTGGACTATTTATTTAGTGCTCGTTTAAATCGTTGTAAACTTAAACCAAAAAAGTCCAGATCCTGTCTTGAGTTAACAATACGACAAAGGCGGGTCATTGGAGAATTTAGGCCATAGTTTGTTCTATGCTGATCGATGAACAGTACTTCATTGTTTCTCAATCTACGAGTCGGAATATTGAATTTTACTTGTCTCAGTAATGATGGAACATCAATCGAATTTGGTTTTTAAACAAAAACTAACGAATTTTCAGGGCCTATCAAACTTTCAAATTACTTCCCTTCAAAATTTATAAAAAGTTACTTAGCCATCTTTCCACTGATGCAATGTTACTTCTAAGTACATGTTTTTTTCGGTAAAAGTAAATAATGAAGTTTTTTATACACCTGTTTCGTAGAGGTTTTTCCACCCGCCTCACAATACAAAATGTAAAAAATTCATCCCTTTTATTGCTTATTTACAGTTAACGTAAAATGTTTAAGTGCTACGCGGATCCTCTCGCCCAGAACAGGCAATATAAACACACCTATACGATCCTGTATGTACATACGTAATGTATGGTTAGATTGTATTCCCTTCCACATTGCCTCGTTCCAAGGCAGGCCCCGTTTTATACGGAACAGAAAAAAAACATTTTTTTTTTTACAGATATTCAACATTAGTAGACACAATGGTAATCATAGTTTACTGTCCACCCGACGCGACCTTGGCGATCACTACAGTAAAAGCATCTCTGTCCTGCGCTACGCTTATATTCCGCAGCCAGGACAACTGCTTATTGGATGTACTCGCCATAGTGATTCCTGGGCAAAAATGACCAGAGTGGTTTCCCGTTGCGTGCTCTGGTGGATTTTTCTGTTGGGGTCACCTTATCTTAACTGGTTTTGATGCGCCAGTTAGTATTTTTGGTGGCAATAGTTTATAAACAAACATAATTTTGATTACTTTTATGTTTAAAGCATTAACTTTGTGGTCATATATTTTAATTAATGTTATTCAATATTAGTATATAACCGCATACCGATTTTTAATGTCTACCAGTTTCGAGACGAACCCGTCTTTTCATCAGAACACCAATTAAACAATCACGCAAACATGCACACATGTTCGGATATGGTGGTGTTTGCATTTCCTTTTACTCTGCATGTAATTTATATATTTTTTCGTAAATACTATGTATATTACGGTGATGGTAAAGGTAAAAGTGTATTCTAGTATTTGCATGTTGGTGTATTATAATTTTAATAATTAGTTTTTATACGATTTCTAAAGGCGTAATAAGATTATTATAGACTCCTCCTCATCCAAGTATTTCATAAAAAAGAGAAAACTGCTCAAGGGCATGATAAACCTTTCAATAGTGTTTTTTAAATATTTATTTATTTAATTGAAAGTTGCCTTTTTTGCCTCGTTTATTATGTACAAGGCTTATATTAACTGCAAAAGGTATGTTCCTTCTAATTTCTCTAACTAAAGTGTGAGGATCTGGTGAGATAATCGGCTGTGGCCTTGTAAAGGAACTTCTTCACATTTGCTTTAAGAATAGAAAACCACAGAAAACTCATTTAAGAGAATCCGGACTATTGACAGGCATCAACAGATCTTCCGTTCCACTTCGAGAGCGTTCGGCATTTTGTGTCCTATTTTATTTATTTCAATAATCACCTTTACTATTTTAACCATGTATGATATTACCTCATGCGATAAGTCATTATGACTTATCACTGTTACGATATCTTCTAGGTCCTCATCCAGACTTCTGCATCGCGCCTCCAACTGCATTCGCTCTAAGCTGAAAATGGGACAATGCATCGACAAATGAGAGACATCTTGAGGTGTCTCGTCATTACATATACAGCTATTGATTTCTGAAAGCTTAAAATGGTGAAGATATCTCATAAAAACTCCGTGGCTTGTAAGGATTTGAGTCAGTTCGTAGCCAACTTGCTGCGTTTACTTGAAATCAAAGGCATAAAAGATTATTGAAAAAAATATTTTGGTTACTTGTCCAGTAGTTTCACTTAAATACCGGTCGTTCGAGAGCTTAAAAGTTCTGCTTCTTATTTTATTTTTGGCAAAAATTTAAGAAAATCTGGCAAAATCAGGAGCTGTTTTCTTAAGACTAGCTTCTCGAGCCTTGTCATCTGCTTTTTCATTGCCTTGAATTTTGCAGTGGCCTCTTATCCATCTGATATACACATTTTGTGATCTGGATTTCAGTTTTTGTATATCTCTACGAATGTCCATAATTGGAGAGTTGACTGAATTTTGATCAGCTATTGCATACAGCTCCTTTGGTAGTTTTTATAGTTTTTTTTATTATTTTGTTCAGCAACAAGATTTCTTTCGGAAAGTAATAACTTTGGCCAGTAATGACGGATTAAGAGTTTATTTGCCTAGACTATCATAGTAAAAGTATTTATCATGTTGTATTATTAATCGAACAAGATTTAGAGTTCAGAATTCTGACAAATTTTTGGTTTGCTTCTCTCATCCGTATAAAACGGGCTTAAGCCGTTTATATAATATGATAAAACCAGATTTGTCATCACTTCTACCCGCTCGTGTGCTTAACGGTTTATTTAGCGAGATTATGTTTTTATTCAAATAAACCTAAGTTAACCATAAACCACAGAAATGTCACTTTTGGAAAATATCTACTCATTCCCATTGGAAAATACATTAAGTTGGTAAGGAATTTATTTGGTATTTGCTTTTAATTAACTTTGTACAATTTAATTTGTAATCATTTTAGTAAAATTGTTCAAACCATTTTCATTTCAAATAACAAACGTTCTATTGCGTCCTATAAAATTACCTATTATATTTTCAGAAATTAATTTCATTATAACTTAAAGCTTTGTTATATATTTTCCAACTAATCAAGACTGATCACATACTGGTATAAGTTTGTCAAAGTTTCTAGTTACAAATTTTTTAAGCTGGTTGATTTGTGGTGGTTGGTTTTATACGTACACATACAAATGAGTAAAAGTATATTGCATATTTAATTTTCAGTGAAAATATTTTATGGACAACACTTAAACGACGATATAAGGAAATCATTGGAAGAAGAATTTGGTAGAGTGATTAAAAGAGAAAAGAGAGACCATATAGGAAAAAAGGAATGGTATAATTTAAGGGTTGTACATAAGGATATATAGTAATTTTTTAAGCGTTTCTTAAGAAACTCTCAAGGGTTATCAAAGAAAGTGCATTTGTCTCGCGAAAAGGAAGTTAATTCCAGAGTCTGGCAGCATTTTTTATTTTTTTGATTGAATATGAAAATCAAGTTTAAATTGAAATTTAAAACTGTTTTTCTTTACTTGAAAGAAGGCCGTATCAAAAGATCTATCTACGTAAACTAATTTAAAAACATATTAAGCTCTTATTTAACTTATATTACGAAGGTAAATCTTGTAAAATCTTATTCGAAAATACTTCAGTTTTCCCATAAAAAAATATTAAAGCGTTTTTGTTAAGTAACTTTGCATTAAAATTAAATTAGAGTTTACTTTAAGTCAAATATTAAATTCAATATCAATTGCTGATTACGTCAAAAATTAAAAAAATGAACGATTTCCATAAAATTCTAATAAGCAAATAATGTTATTTATATGTATTGAGTTTATTACAAGTATGAATTATTTGTTTATAAAACCAAGGTTTATTTCAAGATTCGAAAAAAAATATATATTTGAGCATAAACAAATAATACTTGAAAATATTTTTTAAGGTTCGCAAATTTCAATTTCACGTAAAAACCTTAAAAAATAAATGTAATGGTTTTGTAGTTGAATGAAATATAACAATTTGTTGATGCCAACGTCAGAGAATACCCAACATATATATATTTTTTTATTGAAACCAATACAGTTATATTAAAAAACTGTGCATGCAAAATAAGAACAAATAATAAGACCAATTACTGGTTTCACATAGGAACAATATTTAAAAAATATATATAACGTACCGTTCACGAGGAGTAAATGGAAGTGGGATTGGTAAACTGGGAAGGAAAAGAAAATCTAAAAAGTAACTAGAGATAGTAAATATAAAACAATGCAAAAAAAGTACACACACAATTTATATACATAATACAAGAGGAAATAATTATTTGAATTGAAATATTTTAAAACAATCAAACTCTGCGATAAAATAGATAGGTACATCATTGATGTTAATTAAAAATATAATTCGGAATATCAGTATTTCAAACATGTTTCACTTTCTTACCTTCGTGTAATAAATAAATGATCAATATACGCTTTGGTCGGCGTATCAATGCAGCACCCTATGCACCAAAATTTGCGGAAAGGAAACGATGATGATGATGAAAATACATGAACGTATTCGACAATATCAACCTGCCAATTTTCATCTGCCAACTCAATCGGACAGCTTCACAACATACTACCACATTCGCACTTCCATGCACCTTGAATGTAGACCCCGTCAATAGGTAGTTGCTTTTGATCCCAATTCAAATCTACGACTACTGAATGCCTGTCTAATACATGTACACTTTGTACAAAATACAGAAATAACACGCAATACGCTATAAAAATACTTAATTTTTTACTAGGTTTAAATCTTTAGATAGACATGGCATTTTTAAGTTTGTCTAAATTTTGGCAGACAAGGACTGGATTTAACACCAGTGAATTGCCAATGTAAAAAAAAAACTACAAATGTATATGCACGTTTTTCATAACTGTATCCCCTTTGTTTGTTACATGACACCTAATCTAGTCTTATTTATATTTGTGTTTAATTTTTTGATTATTGGTCGTATATTTTATTTTTTATATTCATGCTTCAATTTTTATTAAAACTCGTATGTTTTCTAGTTAACATATTTTTTGACATTGTTATTTGAATTTTTTAAGCATCATTTAATGAAAAAAAGACACATGTAAAAAAGGAGATCCTACACAGAAATTTCCGAGCTTGTCGGGACCTAATACAGTAAACCCCTGTACATTTTAAAACTGTAAAATAAATAAACATTCTTGATATAAATAAATATAGATGGTTCCTAACGCAACTTCTTAATAATATAACTCATTTAAATTTATATTATTTATTCTGAAATTATCATCTCATCGTTGTAAATTTGGGAGAGAATGGAGGTAGCATAAATACCTTAGTATCCATTTCCTGAAGCATCATAGATACCTCCCCTGTACATGAATGATTAATGTGGTTCAAATTATCTTTCCTAGGTTAGACGCATTATTAAAAATTAACTTTCTTAGCCTGTATGCTTAGCTAGGAATAATCTATTTTCTGGCTGATAATTTCAATGTAATATATACGTATATCCTGAACGATCATACATGAAAATCTACTCTTTGGTCAGCATTTGATTCAAGCAGAGGAAAACTTGTCGAACTCTAGCGTTGCCCAAAAACTAAGTTCGGGGATCGTGCCTTCGATCGTGATTTAAACATTTTTACCGTTTTATCAGCGCTGTGATTTTTAAAAGTTTTGTATTTCTGAAATTACTCTGCATGTGACGTCAAAGGTTCCCCTCCGCTTATTCTCGATCAGTTCTGCCGATTAGTGCGTTGACGGTAAGTAAACCGGATATCTTTCACGGCTCAAGAGATAATAATAAGAACTATTCATTAAAACTAGTGACATCGTTCAAAGAAGTTCGTTTTTATTAAAATATTATAGTTTTTTTTTCGTTTGTTTTCAAGAAACTATGCCATACAATTTATTGCTCTAATTATTACCGCGCGTAGCAAAACATTTTTTGTATCCAATTTCCCGTAGGACTGAAGTTCCTAATTGCCTTCACACTTACGAATCATTGGCAGTCCCAGTCAGTTCAGTCCAATCTTAACAGAAATCCTACTTCTTTTATTAATTCATGTAGTGTTAGTATAAAATACTTTGAATGTAAGTGTAAGTATAGAATAGGGAGATATCACTTTTTTTCATTTTTAAAGTAAAAAGGTTCTATGAAATACTGACCAGTAAAAAATAATAATTTTGCTACTTATTATAGCATAAAAAATATTTTAAAATTTGAAATTTTGAATTTTCGCAAAAACGGTAATTACATTGGTCACTATTCATGTTATTTTTAGATTTGTTCCAAACCATTAAATAAATTTAGAACATCGTCACCAATCTTGACGTCACAACTATCAACGCCAAACGTTTCGCGTTTTTTAATTGACATTTTTTTATGTTTTGTTCTTCAAAATTGCATACGAAAACATTTCTCCACAATATCCAAATTGGTTTTGAAAATACAATTAATCATCCTTAATCCATTTCATATATTTTTATCAGTATTAGTAGTAGCTACGTGATATTTCCCTATTGTAGTGCGTCCTTTGTCATCATTTTAACGTCAACGTCGTGAACGGAAGTTTATGCTGTTGGTTTATAGAATATATTAGCCATTAACTAATTATTTAAAAGAAGAAAAAAAGACAAATATATCTGAAAAAGAGACAATATGGGGTCCAGGTTTATACATCTTGAAACCGGTAGTCATGGAAAATTGATAAGTGGTTATATGCAATTATTTACCATGACTTGATAAAAAAATGGACCACAAAGTTAATGCTGTAACCAGTTAAGTGCTATAAACGCGTAACCACGCTTTCGGTTTCCGTGCTCAGAGGACCGGCCATACAAAAATAGCGCATGAAGACTAGTGGCGAGCCGTGATTTATTTGATAGGCAATCTACAAAAAAATAATATGTACCTACAAATAAGTATATAATCCGTAAGTGATCTAAATATAAATAACTATTTTTTCTGCGGTTCTGTGAAAATTAACTCATACATCAATTATTATTAACCACGCGAAATACGTAATATTCTATACTATTTCAATACAACACTTGTACAAACTTTCATTAACAAATACCACAATGACATTCAGCAGTAATTGTCAACCCTGAGTATTAACCAATTTAAAAATTTTAAAAATGCCAAAAATGGCCAATGCGAACGCCACATGTCCTATGTGATACATAATATGTCAACGGTATCCTATCAAATAAAAATAGTCCTTCAAAAATATTGTTCGAAATACTAGTTTGCAAATAGAGAATCTTCAAATAATATTTGTAATCTGCTAGCTTGTTTTAGTACTAAAAAAGCTTACATAGGTTATATGTAAAATATAAAGTACTTTTTTGTATGGAGTAATAAGCTAAGGTGATCAGCTAGATTCATCGGTCACTGAGAATGGGCTGGGCGCTGGGCGCACTTCATAGATATTTTGCAAGATATAAACGGTGGTAGTGCTTTATAATAAATCAAAATTATTTTATTTATTTTTCGATAAACATATTTACTATAAAACTTTATTATCGAAAGGCAAATATAATAGTAAGCTGTACATAATTGCTTATTCTGACAATTTGCTCCTGGTAAAGACGTGTGTCTTTGTAAGCGATTTACGCGTCCAAACCAAATATTTTGATCAATTTAAGATTTCGTACACTCGGAGACATCTGTTAGAAGATTTATGAAACACACATCATCATCATCATTGGTGCATAAGGTACTGCATTGTTACACCAATTGCAGCAATCTTGATCATTTTTGTTACATGAAGGTAAGATGATCAGTCTTATGATTAAAGTGCCATTCCAGGGACTATGAAATATTCTAGTGTAAAAACCCCTTTTTAAATAAATATTTCATCTTAACCATGTCGGGAATCGAACCCGAGACCTCTTTTATGGTGGGTAAACGCACTGACCATTTCACCACGAGGCCGACAAATATGAAATACTAAGACGTGAGAAATTATTTAAATTACCGACATGACAGTAGCGGTTAAAATGAGAGTTTCTTAAATTACCAAAAATTTCGCGGCCTGCTAGGGACTGCCATACCTAGCGGCGCAGAAAAGGTTAAATCTTGAATATTTTTTTTTAATTCATTGTAAAAGTTATTTAATTAAAATGTTTTTTTAACCAGTCTGATCATTTGGGATATAACTAACTGGATACTTTAAGAAAGGCTATGATGGCAGAGCAGCAAAATTTTAATTAAATTTGTATTCACATTTGTATCGTTGTACAGCACATTAAGGAAACAAGGTAGGTATTATACTAGAGACAAAAGCTGAGACTCAACTGGGTCATTACTATTATCAGCTCTCTCGGTAAGGTTGCACTCTAAGCAGGATATCCTTTGTGAGGAACGAGTTTACAAAAGATATCTATTTATGACCGGACATCCTGATTTCCGGAGTTGAATTGTGAACTTGTACTTTGGGTTGTTGGAAACTGTTTTATGGTTTACTGAAATATTTAATGACCAAATTATCTTACTTAGATTATCGTTATTTCTAGCATTTTTAATCAATTGTTTGAAAAACCGTGAGACTGTGATTAATCGATAGGTTTGACCCGTCAAGCTTTTATTTAAGAGGTTTGTCAGCAGATGGAAATAAAGGAAGAAATGAAAAATATACCTGAAATAGGCCTTAAAAAATTCATTCTCATCAAAAGTCTCATCTATTTTATTTTTTATTTTTTCTTAAAAAAAGAAATATTTGCGTTCTTATAATTTACCCAAATATTTAATTTTGACGGCCATTTTCAACGAGTTGTAAATAACTCACAATTAGAAAATGGGAATCAAGTTGGGGTAGAGTGGGATTCGAACCACGTACCTTTGGTCTGTGAGTCCGAGATACTAGCCACAGGACCACAACCCGATTAAGGATCGAATTGTAATTTGTCCCCCTTATCTAACACCAACTAAAGAATTTTTTGAAACAACCAAACAATTAAATGTGAAAAAACATTTTTAACTAGAATTTTTAAAATTTGTTCATAAGTTACCTACTGATATTATTGTAGACAAAGAACTAAGACTTGAAAAAAATTGCACATAATACAAGAACATCAAAACAATACCACATGCAACATTTCAAAACAAGACAAGGACAATCGAGACGAATAAATCAGGGACTGAAATTATACGATAAACTATCAGACAAAATTAAACAAAAGACTTAGACAAACTTTTCACCAGGTAAAAAAAATTAATTGTCAACAACAAAGTATAAATAAAAAAATATTTATTTTATAATATGAATGTAATAATCCGTAAGGGTTAATAAATAAATTTCTAACTATTTATTTTACTGGGTTTTCAAATATATTTTTTATTGTGTCTGCCAACATTTTTTACTGTTTTTATCTACGTATTTTACAATATTTTCACTCCATTTTTACTATGCCCACTAACTTTATTATTTTTTTCTACGTATTGATTATAGTTTTTTTTTTACTTTATGAGAACGGGTTAAATAATCGTAGTTAGACGGTCAAAGCAAATTTGCATAAATATATCATTTTATGTATATGATACATATAATAATAAGAAACAATTAAGTAAACAATAAAAAAACAACTATAGGCCTAGGCTTTTATATTCCCTTCTACAAAAATATTATTTTATTTTTGTAATATATTCATATTAAAAACTCCCATTGTCAACAAAATATTGGATAGTCCCAAATACTGTACATTTTAACTTGTGGACGTAGGATGGGAGTTAAGTCCAACATTTGATTACTCAGTCTTTTCTAAATTATTGAATCGTCAAAACAACATAATTTAAGTCTGTGGGATGTGCGTCATTAATCTTCCAAGTAAAATATCCCTTCAGATAAACTTGAAATTTGGAACAAATTGGCACTTAATCAAAGTTTTCACAGTTTCCAAGTTTGTCAAACGTTTCTAAAGTCACTTTAAATCAAATCTACATATCTTATGTTTATTAGCTATTGTGTTGAGCAAGAAGTTTAGAAATATGATAAGAATAATTATTAATTTAACTTCAAAGAAGGCCCTTTAAAACGAATTTTTCCGCTAAAATTAAATTTAAATTGACACGCAAAATAAAAATTAATAACGAAATAATTCATATTTATAATCCAAAAATGAAAATATTGTGTGGATGAGTGCGCGTGAATTGATTTGAGGTTGAATGAGAAAGATGAATTATAATTGAAATTATTTATTGAGTACGTACACACGAGTTACATCCTTACATATTTTGTACAGAAAGAATTTACAAAAGCGAACATTTGGCGAAGACCTAGTGGACGGGCAACACGAAATGCCAAAATGAAATGTAAGTGTTCTTCCGATGCACGACGTTTAAAAACTTTTCCGAGCTGACGTTGCATCGGATTACACGTTGCGAACCAAAGCGGTGTTTGGCTCTGCCAACTTCACGGCTGTTGGTGATGACCGCCACAATAAAAAACGCAAAATCTGTACTAAAGTTAAAAAAATGAATCATAAGTAATAGAAAAAATACGAATTTGCTCAAACAATAACTAATTTAACTTATTTAATTTTGAAAATCTATCTTAATTATGTATTAATATTTATTTATTTTTATTTACATGTACAATACCGAACAACTGCCAATTAAAATGTACATATATGCTTAGGTATTTCGAAAAACATATTTAAAAAAAAAGTTTTCAATGGATTATTAAGGCGCAACATGCAGTCGATAAAAACAATAGTTAACAAGGACAACTAAGTCACGAACACATTATGATACATAGTTAGAAAGAAAGAGTCTAAAACTGGTAATTCTAGCATTAAAAAGATTTATGTCTTTCGGTAGGCTTTTTAATAGACCAATCATCCTCCCCACAGGCATAATCAATAGCAAATTTGTCTTGCATTCGGAAATAAAAAATGGTGTGTGTTTTCTAGTTCTACAGTAGTTGCTCGGTATATATAATTTTATGCAAATGATATTGTAAGCCTATTTACGAATATGTATATTTGATTTTCTAAAAAAAGGATGCAGTGTAGTTTTTGTAACTAAATCTGATATAAATAATCGTTAGACCATTTTAATTAAAATAAGACGAACCTGACAAACAGTTTTCAACAAAATACGACCAGATATTATAATTACAAATTTACGCGAATAATTGTCTTGTTTTTCTAGAAATTTCAGCAATTTATTGTCTCTGATCATGTTACAGAAAACAGACAGAAATAATATTCTAAATTAATTGGATTGATAAAGTAGAAGCCTGTGAAACAACAAAAAAAAACTTTTATTTGATTTGGAAATAGATTGGTTTCTTAGAATCTGAAAACGTGTCTAAACATAATTGAATTACGAAATTCGCGCAATTAAAATAATAAAAAAAATATTTACATAGCTGAAAAACGGAAATTGTCCGTAAGCGTTGAATAATCTCCATTTTTTTTCTTGTTATAATATATGTGTAGACATGTTTCTTCAATTGTGATGTGCGTTGATTTATGTGATATTAAATAGCTTATGTCAGCATAGCAACGATTCTCTTCTACGTATGCGAATCGCAGCACATTACTAGGCTCTTAAACAGCTGAGTTTTCAGAATGGTGTCTCAGAAAAAATCATTAATGTTCTGTGGTTTGTTTTGGCAAGAAATGTAGTAATAAGCGGAGTCATCAAGGAGATGTGATACAGATGGCTGGGCCATGTGTACTACGGATGCCTCTCGAGAGCTTTAACCAAGCTTGCGCCTACTTTACATGGCATCAGATTCTCGTCCTGGAAGTCCGCTGCAAAGAACTCGTTAGGAGTTACGGAACACGGACCTGAGTTTCGTGGACACCATACGGTCCGTCCACCTAGGGCGCGGACGCGGATCAAATAAAAAAATATTTATTGATGTGGATAAGATTTATCAAAATATATTTCTGATGGAAAGTAGTAAAAAAAAGTGTGGCGTGATCACATAAATCAGCGTGACAGGTCATAAGTCTTGTAAATTCCTAATATTTCCTTCTACAGTATGTACACCTTCTATGTTAGGATTGAAATAAAAGTAAAACCCAATGCAATAATCTACAAACATTTTAACATATTTCCTTTAAATATTCTTCTAAAAAAACGTAATTTCCTTTTAATATTCACTCTAAGATATAGACAAACTTGCCATATAGGTACGATACGTGAATTGCATACAAATATGTATGAATTTACGTATAAAAATGATTATATTTGAAGCACTAACTTTGTTATTTTCCAAGTTATTTAATACAACTACATACGTATTTACTTTGTGTAAAATCAAAAATATTTTCCTTCTACAGTATGTTCACCTTGTATGTTAGGATTGAAATAAAAGTAAAACCCAATGCTATAATCTACAAACATTTAAACATAACTCATTTAAATATTCTTCTAAAAAAACATAATTTTCTCTTAATATTCACTCTAAGGTGCAGACAAACTTGCCAAATAGGTACGATACATGAATCGCATACAAATATGTATGAATTTATGTATAAAATGATTATATTTGAAGCACTAACTTTGTTATTTTCCATGTTAGTTATTATAACTACATACGTATTTATTTTGTGTAAAATCAAAAATGTATTTTTTAAAACCGCCATTAAAACCAATATTTCACGTCCATCCTACCAGGAATTGAACCCAGGATCAGGCAAACTCAGGCTGACTTATCTCCGCTTGATTCCTTTTTTAAAAATTACTTAAGAATAGCCAGCGAGTCGAAAACACTCGTCCAGAGTTCTAGTTCTATTTCACACATGGAACTGTATTCTTCAACCGTCTGGACACAGGATAGTATTTTTAAATTACCCCCGATGAATCACCAATCACTTCGTATTAGATATGGTCTTATGATTTTTAAATTTTACTGAACTCATAGAGATGCTACAATTTTTGTTATCTCATAAATCAGTCTTCAATTCATTTCCCCATATTGAGTTATGTAGCAACATGATTCAATAAGTCCGATTAATGGAACGCTGAGCGTTTCACAATACATTTTCCCAACTTCCGAACAGATGCTATCGCCGAGGAAAATTTATTATTTTTGGATGTCCTTTTTGTACCGTTTTTCAAAATAAAAATTCAGATTGATTGACCTTTCAAACATTAGTCATACTTTATTTATTTATTATATATTCGGCCCTAAGACTTACCAATTACAACAGTTATACGAAAAATCACATGTATGTGCAAGAAACTGAACAAAAGTAGAATAAGAAATAATCTCAGTTTAAAAACAAGTAATGTAATTTTAAATCAATTGTTTTGCCGCATTTCAATTACGGGAATGAGGACAATATTGAGATGTGGAAGATATACAAAAAATCAACACAGGTTGACAATACTGAACATGCTTTCCGTAAAGCAGAGTAGTTTTAAATACTTCAGTTTTGATATTGAAAATAAGAAATAAAAATTATTGTCCGAATACACGTTTTGTGATGTTCAGCATAATGACTGACAGGCACCGTGGCGCAGTTTGTTAGACGGCCAACTGAGAAACTGGCGTCGTGAGTTCGATTCCCACCAGCTGGAAGAAAAAAATCCAAGAAAATTTTTCTTCCCAATTGGTCTGGGTGTTGTTTATATCCCTTCTTTCCCACCTGCTAACATGCCGCAAAATAGAAGCTTAGCCGGTAATTCTTTAAAAAAAAATCGTTATCCTACGAGGGGAGGTGAAGGTTTCAATTTTCCCAAAACAAGAATCCATGCAACTCAAAACAATCTGTATCATAAAAGAAGGCTATTATCATAAAGGAAAGATATTAGGAATGCTGGGTTTATCGCATCGTTTCGTAGGATGAGTTTTGTTAAAAAAAAAATCCATGTAGGTAGATATTTTCATCGGAAAGCGTCTGGATTTTATAACAATATTGTGTTTTTCAAATTATTTTTGTATATAACATATATTGTTTATTAGCTAAGGTATAACTAGGTGTTAAAATTTTATTTGTACAATTATCTAAATAAATACATAACATTACATAAAACAGCAGCAATAAAAAAGTTGTATTCAATATATTCATAAACATGAACAACATATAAGACTTCAAGCTAACCCATGCAAATCCATCTTCATTCCACACTGCGTTAATGGCAAAAATGTCTACGAAGAGCTGGAAGATCTACCCCAAAAAATTACAAGCTGTGTGACGAATTGACTAATCTACACATTTTGAACGTTGGGGTATAAAAACTAATTTTACTTTTAAAAGATTTGATAAAAAGCAGATTTTGACACGGTTGGGAACATGAAAATAAATTGATTGCAACAGAGATGGGACATCACTAATAGCATTATAAGATCTATCTCAATTCTACGTTCTAATTAAGACAGAATAAGAGATGGCTCTGTTTTAGAATCGGAAAGATTATCACGCTAAGGTGTTTAAGAGAATTATATTTAATTTCTAAATGTCAATAATTTATGGAATACCAATTTGAAAACTTAAAAAATATTTTAATAAAAAAAATACGTATATAGTTTTATTCCACTTTTATTTATTTAATTATTTACTTATTTAAACTATATACGTACTTTCATTATTATAATTAAAATGCAGTTCCACCAAAAATGTCGGTAGAAAAACTCAATCTATTAAAAAAATATTGTTAAAAGGAAATTGCTTTTGTTTTGTAGGAAGAAGAAATAATTATAAAAGGCGTATATAAGAGTAGAGTAGAAAAAAAATTTATCAATTGAATTTTTGAAGCTGAAGTCTAATTAAAACTAAGAAAATCATACGAGATTGCGTTTTGAAAACGCCATTCTTTCAAAATCAAGCCTCTAAAAAAGTAAAATAAGTCATAATAAAAAAAACAATAGTTTTCTAAGGTAAAAATTAAGTTAAAAGTTTTATTTACATTAAATTTAATTGCTTTATGACTGGTAGATTACGACTCTTAAAAGTTAGACTAAACTTAGGTATTAATATATTACCACAGAAATGAAGAACATTTTATAGAAGGGAATAAAGAAATCTAGGCATTTAATGGTGAATATTACACAGTGTATAAAGTGTCCACTTAAAACAGTCAATGGCCGGTCATAAGCTCTGTAAACGCCCAGACTTCTATTATTCTTTCTATGAAATGTTTTTCATCTCTGTTGTAATATATTAATATCACTAACTTCCAAGGTGGTTGAATCCAGTTCTTGTCAAAAAAAATTAAGGATAAACTCGAAATATTTTTAATAAACTCAGGTACATTGTACATAAAGACTAAATATCACAGCAAAATTTGTTCCAATGATTTGAAGATAAATTATACAGAAAGAAAGTTATCAAATTATTATTTAAATTAAATATTCAAACACTAATGTAGTTAATAATACAATGATGTCAGTTTTAGTTTATTGATAGAACAAATAAGAATTATATTTAATGTTGTTTCAGGAGTTAATATGTTTGGTGATTCTAGTTTCAAACAATGGTCTTGTTCTAACAAACTTATTGAAGTAAAATTTCAACCCGTTATTCCTAAAAAAATATATTTATATATTATCGTTTAAATTTGTTAGTAGTTGAAGTAAGAAAATCAAATGTTAGGGTTGTCACATGTAAACGATATTGTTTCACATCCCTTTGTAGAATGGTACCAAATAGGTTATCCAGCGGCTATTATCTTCACGCTCGGTTCTCCAGTTCCCTTTGTTGGCCACTCCCTGTACAAGTGCAGACTTAAACTTACGACGAACATAAAATTCCGGTGACAAGTGTCTATCCGGCCTGGACGAGGAACAGAGAGCTTTTGTAAGTAGGGTTGCCTACAGTTCATGTAAGCATCAAACAACTGCATTACCCAACAAAAACGGAAGCTTATTTGTTAAAAACAAGATCAAAATATTTTTTAATGTTCAAAATTAAATTAATATTTAACTAATCGATTTATGTACTTTTGTAAGTTTGAATGTCTTAATAAGTATCAAAAAACGACTGTCGGTAGACTGTTACATGTCAAAAAATTCTGCAGTCATGTGATTGGCCTAAGGGCCTTGTTTCATCTTTCCCAACGGAGTGAGATGTTTTTTCGAGATAAAAAGTAGCACCTATCAGCTCTTCGGCCATACTTTTGAAAAAAAACATTTCGATTTGTGGCTCCGTTGCGACGTGAAGGAAATACAAACAATGAGACATTTTCGCATTTATAATATAAAGGGTACATGTATAAAGGGCGGATGGATATTTTTATGTGATTTAAGCTAATAATGGCATCTGACGGGAGTTTGCATAATCTGCATTGCTGTGTTAAGTTCGACACTATGGCTCTACTTTATAATATTTAGAAAAATAAAGAAATCCATTCGGGAATTAAAAGGTGGATGTTTTTTTATTATTTTTAAACATTGTTTTATAAAAAAGGTCCTTTTTTTTGCCTTGCTCATCATGTACAAGGATTATATTTACTGCAAAATGTATGTTCTTTCTAATTACTCTGACTATAGTGTGAGAATCTGGTGATATAATCGGCTGTGGCCTTGTTAAGAAACTTCTCTGCATTTGCTTTAAGACAAGGAAACCACAGAAAACTCATTCAGGAGAAGCCGGACTATTGACCGGCATCAACAGACCTTCCGTTCCAGTTTGAACGTGTTCGGCATCTTGTGTCCTATTTTTATTTATTTCAACAATTATCTTCACTTTTTTTACCATGTATTATATTACCTCATACGATAAGTCCTTATGACTTTTTACTGTTACATATCTTCTAGGTCATCATTCAGACTTCTACATCGCGCCTCCAGCTGCATTAGCTATTAGCTGAAAATGGGACTATGCATCAACAAATGAGGGACATCTTGGGGTGTTCCGTCATTAAATGGCAAGCTATTAATTTTTAAGAGCTTCAAACGGTGAAGAAAGCTCATAAAACCTCCGTGGCCGGTGAGGATTGAAGTCAGTTCGTAGCCAACTTGCTGCGTTTTCCTAAAATCAAAGGCACTAAGGTTGTTGAAAAAATACTTTAGTTAACTGTCCATTAGTTTCACTTAAATACCGGTAGTTCGAGAGCTTAAAAGTTCTGCTTTATATTTTCTTTTTGGCAAAAAAAAATCTGTCAAATTTAGGATCTGTTTTCTTAAGAGTAGCTTTAAGAGCCCTTTCATCTGCTTTTTCATGGTGGATATTAGTTAAGTGCCGGAAATAAAGAGATAATTTGATATGAATGAAACATCATTTTAGATCATATAAAATAGTGTAGGCTATTTATATTAAGTGGGTTCCTTTATATTTTAATATCTAAGAAGTTTGGAAACATAATTAATTTCTATTTCAAAACTCAACTTTTTGACATTCATCCTTCATATCCTGTACTTACCTCCCATATTTGTACAGATTAACTTATCGAACGATATAAAAATAATGATATGCATATTTTTCGTCAGTTCTTGTGATAAGTTATAAGAACACACGAAGAATAATCGTGTTTAATCACATTTCTTTAAACTATGCTGCCACTATAAGGCACTTATGGAAATAATTTTATCGAGTAATAATTGTAAATCGATATAACAGAAAATACATTTATAAATATATGTATACTGTTTATTTTTTAAAATTTTATTTTTATTTTTTAGTTTTTTTACAATATACAAAAGAGGTAAAATGAAAAAATAGGAAACAAAAAAATCTCACAAAAGCATGGCCTGTTCGTGGGTTTACAAGAAAATGTTAATGAATTTTTGCTCCTATAATAAATAGACAGTTAAAATGTTTTTGAGTAACATAAGAAAGAAAAAATAAAATATTCTGTAAGAGATTGCATGGTATTTTTTTTTTAGTAATTAAAAAAGGAAATTTAAAAATTCCTTATTGTTCAAAGGCAACAAATGTATAGTTTTTCTATATTTAAATTCATAGTATTTTAAGAGTAGAAAACTTATTAATATGAAACATACACCCTTACGTATATGTCTTTAACCCTTTTTTGGCAATGTATCCTGGCAATGTATCCTATACGATACATGTGTACAATTTCATTTTTTCTCATGAACTAAAATACCAGTCAAACAGCTTTCAGTTTAAACTGCTTTATCATATTTTTCATTCTGAACTGAATTATAAACATAATAATAAAAATGTATCTAAACAAAAAAAATGTTTTGGGATTCTGAAGCCTTTCCAACCATATTATGCTTGGAAAAATATGTTTTCGTTTTGCCAATAAGAGTTTACAAAGAAATAAAGAGGATTATTTTAATGAAAATGCATATAATAATATAACTATATGAAGAAAAAATCTGTGTTTTCTTTCGAAAGCTTAACATTGATATAAAGTCCATTGATCACTTTGCTGCTTCGCTTATTTTTGGGTGACAGAATATTTTAAAATAAAATGTTCTAGTGTGCCTACTAACACAAACGAAATAAGTATGTTTACTCGTTTAATTGACAGACACGCACTGTACTCATGAATAAAATGATTCAAAATTCGATGACTGTATCGTATCAAGGGTGTAAAGGTACTGAGATAATTCTAGAAATACACAAAATTTTCATCCCACAAACCTCATAAATCATTCTCTTCACTAACTAGGTGGTACGCAAGCCATTAGATTATGCGCCAGAAATAAAACGGATTTGGCTATGAAAAAACAATCAAATGAAAGAGCGTCTGAAATTTGCATACCGTAATTTGTCAAGGCGTCTGCGTTTGCCAACCCTGCGCCAAAATATGTACGAGTAGGGAAAATGGATCTGTTTGAGAACAATAAAAGTTCTGGTCAAGATACGTTACTTTCTGGTCTTAAATTTATCTCCCTTCTCCTGGTTTCATGTTTTATTATGAATAAGACTGCGTTGGTCATTTATTGCTTTGTTCACGTGTCTTGGCGCAGAGAAATAAAAAGACCTACCCTATCACAAACACGGCATACTTTTTTAAGCCACGAATACGTTTACTTGGATACATTTACACGGACGTTTTTTGATTTTTATGATGAGCGTCGGAGTAAGATAATTTTAAAATAACTATAATTACAATCCAATTTAACGTTTTTAAATTTAAAAAATAACTTTATAAGCATAAGCTATAATCATTTCAAGATTTATAACCTAGACCCCATATTGTCTCTTTTTCAGATTTATTATTAAATCGTTTTAACAAAAAATGACGTAAACAAAGACCAAACTATGTTGACTAAATGGACGAACACAAACTTACTTACACTTAATGAAAAAAAATGCAATATTATCCATTTTGAATCTAGAAAAAAATGTCATAAAATAGATGCTTACATAAAAAATGAACGACTTACTGAAATTGAACATGTTAAATACTAAGGACTAACAATAGACAGACAATTAACATGGACAATTCATATCAACAATTTAATTGGCAAAGTGGCGACATTATCGAGTCTTTTTTTTAAAATCAAAAACTTTGTTCCAATAAAGGAAAAAAAATCATGTATGAAGCCTATGTAAAAACTAAAATAATACGCAACTACTATGGGGAGCAGGATATCAAAATGACATAAACATACTACAAAGACAATAAAATAAAAAATTAAACTTAGTATATGACCTTCCCTATTTAACTGCAACTAGAGAACTTTTTAAACAAACTAAGCAATTAAATATAACTGGACTCTTTCAACTAGAATCATTAAAATTTATCCATAAATTAGCCACTAATGTAATTGTAGACGAAGAACTAAAACTTGTAAAAAAATGTAGTCAACATGGACATAGTATACACAACTTTCTAAAACAAGACAAGGACAATCAATATTAATGAACCAGGGACTGAAATTATACAATAAACTACCAGACAAAACTAAACAAAAGACTCAGACAAACTTTTCAAAATATGTAAAAAATATTATTTTGAACAACAGAGTATGAATGAAAAATGTGTATATTATTTTATGTAAAATGAATGTAATAATCCGTAAGAATAAATTTTCAAAAAAAAAAATTGTCTTTGCTTTTTTTAAAAATAATTAGTTTATGGCCGATATATTTTATAAAACGTGACTATACAAATTTATCGTCATCATCATCATTCCCTTTCCGCACCTATTGGTGCATAGGGCACTGCATTGGTACACCAATCGCAGCGTATCTTAATTATTTTGTTACATGAAGGTAAGATGATCAGTCTTACGCTTCAGGTACCAGTCCTGGGACGATGAAATATTCTAGTGTAAAAACATATTTAAAAAAAATTAATTAATATCAACCATGTCGGGAATCGAACCCAAGACCTCTCGCATGGTAGGCAAACGCGTAGATCATAACGCCACGAGGCCGACATAAGCTATTATGAGAGTACCTTAATACAGTTTTCGCCACATTTCGCAATTTGTGTTTGCAGTTTGAGTGAAACTGATAGTAAGACCCAAGATTTTTCAAACGGTTTCGGGTATAGGGAGGAATGTACTTTCACAGTAAAGGATGTTTTTTGACCAAAAAAGGCTTAAGACATTGGCTGGTTTAAGAGACCATTTTACACACTGTGAGACATCCACAATTCTTAAAATTTTCTATCAATGAATTTTGTAAAGTAAATTTCGACAGATTATAAGCCCTGTAAATGCTTAGACTTCCATATTTTCTTCTCAATTTTACCCCTCTATTCACAAACATTAGGCATAGTGGTGAATGTTACACATCGCGTGAAGTGATCACTTAAAGCATCTAATGACAAGTCATTAACCTCGTAAATGGCTAGATTTCTACATTTCGGATTCATTCTTTCATTTCGGTTAAAATGTGAAGTAAAAAGTTATTTTCTTCGTCCCAGTTGGGATATTAGTCTCTTATGAAATTCAAATCGGGTACAACTCTATTGTTTGTCTGCATAAATTTGGACATACTCAAAAACACAACAACAATAAAAATACATATTTACACATTGACAGATCACTAAAGATATTTTTTTAAATGCCCTTTTCAATTGTTTATAAATCTTGAGTGTATAATGAATAATTACCTTGATTAAAATATGTCGCACTCTGAGCACATTTGCAGAACATTAATCAACGTATGTGGCGTGTGTAATGAGATGTGACTGTATACTGAAAGGTTCATATGATGTAGATTTTATCAAAGAAATCTCTCGAGACCACAAATAAATTGAAGCCCTAGGACTTGGCGTATGTCACAACCATCGTAACTCAGATTCGATAAATATTTAGGTAAAATGAGATAATTAACACTGGTAAAATATATGCATTAAAAAGCCACAAGAAACACATATTTCATGAAATGGTGAATATGTGAAGCTTTTTAATGTTAACTTTAGATTTCTCTGTGTATACATACATTAAAAAAAACCAATTAATATGATTATTCAAGCACTAATAGCTTGGTATTCATTAAATACAATATAATACAATGAATTAACTAAACCTATACAATCTTAGAATCTTTTTTAAATGTAAAATAGGTATAGTATTGGCATGATCTAGGCAGACATGGCAAGTGTGTCATCTCAAGTCAGGAGTGAAGGCACCGCTTGCTTGCTGAAGAAATACATGGACAGTATTGTTTGGTGAGATTTTATTAACAGTTCCAAAGATCCTTGGTAGAGGGGAAAAGAATTCAACGTTGGTTTTAAATTTACCACAGCAGAGACATAATTGGTACGCAAGTTACGGTGAGGTACATTAAGTTAAATCTAAGCTAGGATATAATCGGTATCTATCAAGTTAGATATTATCTTGTATAAGAATATTTAACCAGTCAAAACCCTTCTGAATTCTAAAATGAAAATGTGAATGTATTCTAGACGATCAAAACATTGTGCCATGTACTGTAATGCAATGAAATGAATGCGGAAAACAACAATGTAACAAGTGCACTCTATGTAGGCGGCTTCCGTGGTGTAGTGATTGAGACGCTCGAGTCACCCACGGAAGGTTCCGGGTTCGATTTCCCTTCAGATCACTAAAAAATGATCGTCGAGGTCATCATCATGAAGAGACCTGGGGAGGGAGCAGATATCCAGTGAGATGACACAAGACAGGAAGAATTGGAGACTGCGTACCAGAAGGGCCGACCCTAGATGAACTGGGAAGATGCAAGGAAGAAGATTTCCCTATGCACCACTGGGAGTGGATTAGTACTTTAATTGCAGCGTATTAAGATTGTTTTGTTACATGGAAGGTAATGTGATCAGTACACACTTTATGAGTCAGTCAAGTGACAATTAAAAACAATTTTTGTGTAGAAATCCCTCTAAAATTAATATTTCACAGCGATCCGTCCAGGAATCGAAGCCGGTATCTTTCCTCAATCATGGTAGGCAAATGCGTCAATTACTACACTAATTTGTGTGTTGACAAAAAGATGGGTACGTCCCAAAACCCGTTGGAAATGTCGGTAAGTGGTTGAATATGAAATACCTAAAATTATTTATTTACATTTTTAACCATAAAGTTAATGCTTAAAATATTAAGGTGAAACGTTTTTTTTTAAATTTAAAGACAATAATACTAGAAACTAGAATTACAAGAGTATGCCTTAAGCCCACCCGCTCATATGCCCAGAAGGCAGGTATTAAATAATACTCTCCCCTATCCCAGTTTATAGGCCAAAAGGGAAATTAAATGCCGCGAGTAAATGGGAAAAACGTAACAGACATCGAAAGTTAGCAATACATTAAACTTACCTATTAATGTTATACAACGTAACTTACAGTGCCTTTGGTAATGGATATTTTATTTTTTTGTTGTGTATGTGGGTGTTCACTCTAGTTAAAAAATATCTTAAAATGTCATCATACAAAGTCACTATTGGAAAAAATAGGAGCTAATGAGATATTTGCAAATAAAATGGATAACTTTTGAAAAAAGAAATTTTGAAAAATGTGGAATCATAAATGGAAGAATTAAAAAATAATTTTGGGAAAAATATGTAAAATGCGTAGAATTAAGAATAGTCCCGAAACCGCATACGCAAATCAAACAAAAAGCGACATAACTACTCATAAATCAGTGGGTTTACGTTTTGACCCATTTATTTCTTTGTAGACGTCGCTCAGTACGCAACTGCTGATTTGAATTCAACTATGCCGTGTTGTGTCCTTTTAAAGTGAAAACATACTGCTAGGATATTAAAGATGGATGGAGGATGCAATCACATTTCATGTGTAATTAGAAAATGAATGTGTATATAATAAATGCATTACTTAAAAATTGAATTATTTTTCCATCTGTCGGATTGCCGAAGAAACAAAATGGAAATTTCGTTAGTGTTGCCAGGGTAGTATTTTTTTTTACCCTACTTTGCTCATCTAATGAGAGAATTAATGAAAATTGGATCTCGGATTAATCAACTCTGTGGTGGACATTTGACCGACTATATCTTCAAAACATCAAATTTTATTTAACATGATATAAAAATATCTGTTTTATTTAAGATAATATTTATTTTATATTCTAGGTTTAAAGATCATTAATTTAATTATTCTTATTAAATGACCCTTTACTTATCTACTCTGTTGTGGAAATCAATATTTCCGCGTGCACAATAAAATTTTAGAGAAATTAACAGATTGCTCTTTTTTTACCTTACATTTGTGTTATGATTTTTTTTCCCCATCAAGCAACATTACGCTGCGACCTCACGAATGCGCGCGGCGAAAGTAAGGCATAGTGGGGGAATTATTAGACGCATTCCGATGTATTCAAATATGATTTTACGCTCCTTCTAGACTATTGTTAATTCTATGGTAAAATGATTTATTTTATTTATAAAATAACAATTTATAAACTGGTATTGCTGGTTATGCATTAAAATAAGGATAAATCTAGTTTTGCATAAGAAAGCCAACATTTATTAATTAGCATACTACAAAATAAGAGATTTATTCTAAATTTGATTGTTACGTTAGTAAAATCCCGCTATGTTTTCTGAGAAAATGCTAAGTGTGGTAGACTGATTGTGAGGTTTCTAATTGAAGATCTGGTTCTAAAAACATCAAAGGTCAAAAATTTCTCAAAACGATTTTATTGGATTTTTTTATCTGTCTATGCGTCCATACAATCTTTTTTCTTGTACCTCAAATTGACTGTGAAAAATATGGTATTTTTTGTAAAACAGTCATTGTCCTCATCAATTTGTATGAATCAACAAAAAATATCCTTTAATGACAATTTCTTCAACTATATTTCTTCTACTTCTACCATCACTCATTGTTTGACAGTTCAAACCTGTTCTAAATATTATTTTATATTATATAGAGTGTTTACTGAATGTACTTACAAATCTAAAAACGAAGAATTCAACTACTATTAAAGTTTTTGAAAATTAACTATTTTTATTTCAACTTTTGTAACTAATTTTTGATTTATTTGGTTTCATTTGCACCAAAAACCACAAAGGTCCAAAATGTCAGACTTACAAATATGTTTCTTTTTTGGGTGATACCGTGTGTGTTGGATTTGTTCTGACGATTCGGCTACCATTGCAGGAGCCATCTTCACATTTAGTTTACTCTGAAACTTCGGAACAAATCCAACACACACAGTATCACCCCAAAAAGGAACATATTGATTTATTTATTTGACACTTTATATACATATACAATCAATATACATATAAGGGCGGGCATATTGCCTTAAGGCAATGTCTTCCTACCTACCCAAATTAATAACAGTGACCGTGAAAACCTTCGCACCTATTTAAACATATATTTTATTTAATATTTGAATAAACATACAATATTTATATAACTTTCAATTTCTCTACAGTGCACTTAAAGTATATCTATGATTTTATTTCATTAAAAGACATAAAAAGCATTAAGAAAAACCGTGGTATTTAGATCTAAATTTGTTGCAACAGAGAGGGAAAACTTTTTTGAGAAGGGAATATGGAAGTCTAGGCGTTTACAGGGCTTATGGTCTGTCATTGGCTGGTTTAAGTGGCCACTTTACACACTGCGTAACATTCACCATTCTGCCCATGCTTATACGTCCATATTTCCTCAACTCTTCCATCTGTTGACTTTTGTGAAATAAAATCCGTAGAATCCGAAGAACTCGTCAATCCGTACTCTTCGACATTCCTAACTCAATGACTAATTATTTAAAAATTAGCACTCTACGAAGAATACAGATTACCTATAATAACAGTTTAAGTGACATCGACATATTACGTTGTAAATATCATATTTTTATCAGATCAGACATTTTAAATTTATCTCCTGCTTGACTTTTAACTTTTAATTTGATTTTTAATTTTATCTTTCAATTTTAACGTTTTAATTTTAATTCTTAATTTTAACTTTTCATTTAAACTTTTAACCTTATTTTAATTTAAACTTTTCATTTTAATTTTAACTTTTGATTTTAATGTTAACTTTGATTTCAACTCTTAATTTATACTTACTTACATCTACTACCTGCATCTAATAAATTATTAGTGGTTGTGAATTTTTACAAATAAATTTAAATGTTCATGGAAACAGAGAGATAGGGAGGAAAGTAGAGAAGCTGCACAATGTCTTCTCCTTTTTATGTACATTTTATTTAATATTTATATTTTTACTTTTTTAGAATTCAATTATTTTTCCCCTCTCCTGCATTCATAAGAAATTAGTGTGAAATCTGTAATTGGTCTTACTTTTTTAATTGTTCTTTTGTACCTTGTTTTACATAAAGACTGTATGATTTCATTAATAAATAAATAAATAAAAGAGTTGAAACTTTTATCATCTGGGTAAGATTCATCCGGCTGAACAAATTCACCTACTAGGCAACGGCTGAAAACAAATTTCCAATTTTTATACTTCTTCTTTTACCACTAGTTAATTCAACAATGCTTTGAGTATGTTCAAATGTTTGCAGACTGGCTGGATTTCCTTCCTTCAGTTTGAACGTTCTCCAGGAAAAATGTTGGTCTGAGAGATTTGAGGTTCTTAAAACAAGGTTTTCAATAATTAGGTTTTACAAAGAGAATGCTAACTTTGCGGTGTCAAATACAGGTACGGCTTTGAAGTACACTTTTATTCATTTGGGTAGATTTTTATGTTAACTTTATTTTGGCCTCAAAAACTATTTTTTTTTTATTTTGGTAGAGATTTCGAAGAAGTTTGCCTCCAGTACCTTCAAATATTTGTAAATACCGTTTGATTATAATAAACATATATATATGTATTTTAAAACGGTAGAAAAAGAATGACAATCAATTTATTTATATTATATATAGTTGGATAATTTATATAGCGCCATTTTTGTGAAAATCACCTCAAGGGCGCTGTACAATTAATAAATATCCCAGTACGTCTTGCAGCTACAGAGCGCATGGACGGTTGGGATTCTAGTTCCTCGTTTTCAATTAAGATCAATAAAAAAATATAACAGATAGGAGCTAGATTACAGGACGTCTTGCAGCTACAGAGCGCATAGACAGTTAGAAATTTAGCCCCCATTTACACATTTAAAAAATTGACAATTAAATTTAGTGTATTAATGATACTAAAAAAAAATAAAAATAATATGAATAATAAAAAGGAGTAAGATTACAACACGTCTTGCAGCTACTAAGCGCATAGACGATTGGAATTCTAGACCCCATTTATAAAATTGAGGTATTTTTAAGTTGGTATATGAAAGCTAGATAACCAATCATCGTGCAGCTACAAAGCGCATGGACGAGTGGAATTCTAGCAAAGTTAGAATGATATCAATAAATTTATAAAAAATAGAGCATAGTAGTAAGTTTGTCAAGTGTTCATGCCAAGAACTAAGCAATAAAAACTAAATAAATAAAGCACTGTATCAACTCCATGGTTAACAAAGGGAGATAGATGTCCGAAGAGAATCTTTTGTAGACAGTAGGTAGATATCGTCACCATGTGGTCCACTAGGCTGCTGGAGAATTTCTGGAAACGCACGTGTGTAGATATTATTACTTTGATACTTCTTGAAACAGTTCTCCATTTGTAAGAGACACAGTACTTTATTATTCAAAAGGGTTTTTGCCCAAGGAGCAATAAAGATTATAGCTTATGTGCTTTCCTTCTTCTCGATTATACATATTTCTCTAGATGTAATTTGTTCTCCTTTCCAAGTACTCTCCAGCCAATTCTATCTCTGGTCATCATTCTCCTTTTTCTTCTCCTTTACCTTCGCAGTTTGGATCATGCTTAATCTCGTACTATAAAAACTCACTCTTCATCTATGCAAGTATAATGGCATGGAAAGATTATCTTGGGATTGCCAAAAAAAAATCTATTTCCATAAGTTTATATTTTTGAGTAACATTAGATTTTTTTACTAAAGAATATACTTTAAATTGGAAAATATAAAACAACTTCTTACTTTTGCATGAATTTTTTTTTTTTTAAATTTCAATAATATGGCCCGTAGAATTGAACATAAGCTTTGCATTTTTCTGGCTTCAGATTTCAGTGAAAAGCCAAGTTAATGGCGCCAATTAAAATTAAAATTAAGTATTCTAGGATTCTGGTTTGGCGCCTAATGGCGTTCCTCCTAATCGTGATTTTGGGCTTTAATGAAAGTTTCCATTAATGTTACACTCGCTAGGCGGATGATTTATATTTGGCTCCTCTTAAGGACGAGATTTGCATAAACATTTTTTCAGCGCGGGATTCGCAATTAACACGCTCGAAGCAAACAAAAAGTTACTTATATAATATCCAGCTAATGTGAAATCTTTGATTGTGTTTCAAGGCTGCACACTCATTGGCACATTCCTTTGTCTGCTGTTAAAAAATAATAATTAAACCCTCTTCTGATTTATTTAATACATACAATTAGCTGAGAAATAAACTGCTAAGTTGTTCACAAAATAATACAAGTAATTTAATTGCAAAATTATGAAAACGAATTTTAATGATTTCTCCTTTTTATTTACGCACTCGCTTTAAAGAATATCTTTCGACAATTGAAAGTTAGTCATATATTTTTTAAAAATATTTGAAAGTTCAACAAGAATACATAAAATACATACATTTTTTAAGTAAGCATTACTAACATTCTTTATATATATCCTCAATAATAGAACTCCACCATCTTTCATAAATTATATAAAATAAGTTTGTCAAATCAATTAAAGTTAAAATAAAGGTTTAGTTTAGTGAAAGATAAAAATAAAGATTGAGTTAAAGAAATAAAATAAAATTAAACACAAGAAACTACATTTTTTTTAAAGAGAAGATAAGAGAAAATAAAAACAAATAAGATGTAATAAGATAGAAATATAGTTATTATACTCGTACCTACATGTTAAACTGATACAAACATGTTACTTATTTTTATTATATTTTGATAATTTATACAGGGAAATTTTTGTGAAATTTATCTTAAGGGGGCTGTACAATAAATAAATATCCCAGAGCGTATGGACATTTGGGATTGTGGTTCTTCGTTTCCAACTATAATCTATTTAAATCAAAAGTTTAAATACGAATAGTTTTTAAACTTACTTATATGTAAATACTTTATTTATATTTTTTCATATTAAAAAAAAGCAGTTTTTTGTTTCTATATTATTTACTTTTCTGGCTGTTAATTAATTAGTTTATTTATTTATTCAAAACATTGTACATACATTTATTAGGGACAGAGACACAGTTTATGGCGACACACGTTATATAAATCTTATCTCATAATAAAATTATATCTCTAAATTCATTGATTTTATAAATTTACGTAATATTATAAAAGTTATTTATTATATAAATAAAACACAAGTGATACTTTAATCCACAAATTTGGAATATCCAGTGACCGGTTTCATCGCTTTCGCGACATCTTCGAGACTCATGATGAAACCGGTCACTGGATATTCCAAATTTGTGGATTAAAGTATCACTCGTGTTTTATTTATATAATAAATTACAATGAACTTCCATCAAGAATTTTCACTTACAAACTTAAATGTTTTATAAAAGTTAGTATTAAAAATGATCTCCACCAACAAGCCACAGATTGTGGCTTGGGATTTGAGTTACTTTAGTTAATTAAAAAAAAAATTCAAGTGTAAAAATGCATTTAAAAAATGTAATAGTAATAGGAGCTAGATTGCAGCACGTCTTGCAGCTACTGCGCACATGGCCATTTTTTGTTGTGTCCTTTGTTCTCTTCATTTGAAAAAAACTGACACAGCTAATGTTTACGCCAACGAATTAGTCAATTATGTATTCTATTACATTATTTTAAAACAAATTAGTCAATAATTCATAGCATCTTCACCGTACACTGCACAAATATCACGAGCAGCATTGGCAGCTTTATTCTCTAGATTGAACGCGAACAGAACGAAGTGTCGAAAATGCTCACATCCGTTTACTTCACATTCCATTTGGTAGGCTTTTAATAATATAAGTAACAAAAAGTAAACACAAAGCAGAAAATTTTCTTTCGATTGACGTATGACTTTTATAACTTTTTAAAAACTTTTGGTGCTTATTTTCAAATTTGGATAAAAAGGGACAAACTTATGTTAACACCCGATACACATATGCAATGCACATATACACACAATAAAAACCGAACCAGAAGCGGATATCATGGATCGCGTAGCAAGACTAAAGTTGCAAGACAAGACCCCACAAGATGGACCCCTAAATTTTTTAGACGGAGACCTTAGGAGAAAAAGAGAGGCGTCGTAAGACCTTGTGGCGGGCAACACCAAACCCGTGAGGTTCTTAGGTCCGAACGCGTAGCCCGTTGCAACGTCAGCTCGGACAAAATATTAGTCGCCGTGCATCGGAAGAAGACATTGCATTTCATCTTGGTATTTTGTGTCGCCTGGCCACCAGCTCCTCGCCAGTGTTCGCTATTGTAAATTTCTTCTATACAAAATAATAGGGTGTAGCTCGTGTGTAACTGCTTAATAAATAATTTAAATTGTAATCAATCGTTCTCATTAAACCTCAAATCAACTCACGCGCACACAACCTATAAATGGTGACCCCGACGTGCTACACGTTCGGACCTGTCAACCTCGCGGCTTTGGTGTTGCCCGCCGACAGACATAGCCACTGTGAGGAGAAGAAGAAGAAGACATAAATATTACGTGGTGATATATTTTTTCAGTAAAAATTTCAAAAACGAGTTGGTGGAAATATGGAATGTCAAAAATAATAAATTTGAAATAAATTCTTTAAATTTCTAAATTTAACTTTCTTTATCCACGGTTAGTTAGGTTTTCTTTTTGTTTCGGTTTTGGAGAAGGATTTTGAACTTGTAAACAAAATAACGATGTGACGTCGCCATAGACTAACAAATAGTCGCATTTATTTCATAGCGATGGTTGGAGGACCGGCAATCAATACAAGCTATTTTCAGTCCCTAAAAAAGACATTACTCCATCGGAAAAAAACTTTTTGCTAAACGACAAAACTAATTGATTGCCTAACTAATTTCTCCCTAATACCACGTGAACGAAGCCGCGGCTAAAAGCTAGTAAGTATATAAACAACAAAAACAGAAAGGAAAAAGAATAATAAAATACGCATCATCATCATCATTCCCTCTCTGCATTGGTACACCAATTGCAGCGTATCTTAATCATTTTTTGTTACATGAAGGTAAGGTAATCAGTTTTACGCTCCAGGTACCAGTCTAGGGACTATGAAATATTCTAGTGGGAAAACACCCTTTTAAATAATATTTCATATCAACCGTGTCGAGAATCGAACCCAAAACCGCTTGCATAGGAGGCAAATACACTGATCATTTTGCCACGAGGCCAACAAAAACAAAATGTTCACAAACATAAAAATCACGAGAATATAAAAGAATAACATAATTTTTTTAGTATTTTTAATTTGTAAAAAAAAATCGTTTTCAGGGACTGGATTCAACCCCCTAGGGAGCTATTTATATTCATACATTACATTAGAGACAAACATTATAAAGATAGAATTATGGAAGTCTAGTTATCTACAGGACTCTATGGTAAATCCAAACTCAAATCAATCAATTCTGTCCATGGCTCGGAAAATTTTTGAACGCTCAGAAACAACAATGTGGTTGCAACCAACTTTGTAGGAGTGTGAAAAGAAGCCACATAAAATCATCACTTGGTTATCTATCTTCCGCACGTTCTTGGAAAGTCCATTTTGCCTATATTTGAACATCTGTCATCCTTCGATTCTACCATCTGTTGATGTTTGTGAAGTTAAAGAGCCACTTAAATCAGCCAACGACAGGTCATAAGCTCTGTAGATGCCTAAACTTCTTTAATACGTTCTTTAAAATATTCATCTCTGTTGTAATATGTTGATAAAATGAAAAGTTGAATCAGATTCCCAGTTAGGAAGAAGGTGAAGTCACAGAACACATTTTTATAAAAGGCGGTGAAAAAGTATTATCTAATGAAAAAATTAGTAATGATAAAAAGAAAATATCAAATATTTAACAAAACGTTAAAGTATGTGTGGAATGATTTATAAATCATATAAACACGCATATAATGCTATTTTTCTTCTTCTTTTCTACATCCGCTCCTAAGTGGAACATATGGACATTACCAGTTACCTCCAGAAGACCCTATTGCCAGCCAGCACTCTCGCGTCCACTCACGTCAATCCAGCGCCCCTTAGTTCCGCCAAATAAAGTTGAAAGATCGTCATCGACGTCCTTACAGGACGGCGTGAGCTCGGAGGTTTAAAGAAGAGGCAACTTGGGTTTAGGCTCTTTTGAGGTATGCGCAGCTGGTGTCTATACCAAATCTACCACCGCATCCTCAATACGCTCGTTATAGGAGGCTACTGCGTCCGTTCTCGGATTTCAATGTTAGTTATAAAATCGAAAGAACTTATGCCTTATATTCCCCTTAAGCATTTACTCTCAAAACTTAGTAAGGTGCCAAGATTCGCACCCATATAGAAGTACTGGCATAATATAGAGTTGAATAATCGGAATTTGTTAAAAGCATGTTAAAAGTTGCTCCAGAAATTCCTAGACTGGTTACGAGCTCTTTGTGTATCTTCAGTTATCTGCGCTCCTAAGTATTTAAAGCTGTCAACTTTCTCGATCCTCTGTTCATTATTACAGAGAGGATGATCAAGGTCAGATAAATATTTTGCACATAATCTGAGTCTTTTTGGTATTAATATTAAGACCCAGACGAGTTGAATTTTCCTGCAGTCTTTTCAACAATTCTTAAAAATTACCAACAGACTTTTCAAGAAAAAAAAACCACATTGTTTGCACATTCCAAGTCACACAACTTAAGAGAGGCGTTCACTT
Source organism: Micrasema longulum (assembly GCF_059751315.1). Classification (NCBI taxonomy): domain Eukaryota; kingdom Metazoa; phylum Arthropoda; class Insecta; order Trichoptera; family Brachycentridae; genus Micrasema; species Micrasema longulum. Next base: position 19,130 of record NW_028279210.1, on the reverse strand, counting down.
CCATGCATGCAAGTGGTATTAAGTTTCATAAGATTAAATGCATCAGTATGATGAATAAGAACGGTGCAAGGACGCAGCCTTGCCTCACTCCAGTGGAGACCCCTAACCGATCAGTCAAAGAGCGGCCGATTCTTACACGACAATTGATATCTACTATGTGAAGCGCTTTTATAACAGCAATAATCTTAGGAGGAATACCATACGCATCGAGAAGGTATAATGTTATTTATTTATTTAAAATTATTTAGAAAAAAAAACTCATGAAAATATTCACTTGTAAATTATATTGAAGAGGATTCGACGAACTGAGAATAGACACTAAAGATTGCTAGAAGAGCAGGGAGTATTATTTTGTTTTCATAATTTTTTATGCCATTGTCAAAAGAAGGCAATTTTGAATTTACTGTTTGCTCTCAAAAAATATTTTTGTACAAACAATGCTTTGATGATCGTAAAAAAACATATTTCACTTTTTTGAGTGTTTGAAGTCTTATAATATTAACGCTGTTCAAATGAATATCTTTTTCTCATTTATCCAGAACCCTTTTAATAAATTCGTATAATCTTTGTGAGTATTCCAAAAAAGAACGAATTTCATTTATTTAAAACTTCAAGCACAAAAATATACGCACTTGGCAGGCCTATTGCTAAAATCAACATCTTCCGGCCAACAAAAAAAAAATACCGATTAAAATATTTTTTTTATTGGTTAGCCATATTATTTTAATTTTTAAAAATCTGCTAAGTTTTTTGCTATGTTTTTTAGATATTTTATTTTTATTTCTCATGAAAACATGTTTTAATATGGTGAAATTTGGCCTGGACCATTCTTAACCAATTTTATGCAAATAAAATAATTATTGATATTTGAATCAATGTTCTCTTTATTAAATTGTTCATAAGACATTACATTTTTCAGTTTTGAGTATCTTGATCATTTGTTTCATGAAAGCAAGGCGATCAGTTTTACGTTTGGAAGTTAATATAAATTAAATTAATCAAAAAATATAATGATCATATAAAATAGTATAGGCTATTCATATTAAGTGGGTTCCTTTATATTTTAATATCTAAGAGGTTTGGAAACATAATTACGTTCTATTTCAAATCTTTACTTTTTGACATTCATCCTTCATATCCTGTACTTACCTTTCATATTTGTATAGATTAACTTATCGAACGGTATAAAAATAATGATATGCATATTTTTCGTCAGTTCTTGTGATAAGTTATAAGAACTCACGAAGTATAATCGTGTTTAATCACATTTTTTTAAAACTATGCTGCCACTATAAGGCACTTATGGAAAAAAAATTATCGAGTAATAATTGTAAATCGATATAACAGAAAATAAATTTATAAATATGTATACTGTTTATTTTTTAAAATTTTATTTTAATTTTTTAGTTATTTTACAATAAACATAATAATAAAACAGAGTTTTAAAAAAATAAACATAATTACATATCAATGAAATAGATATTAATAGAAAAATAGTAAACAAAAAATTCCACAAAGGCATGGCCTGTTCGTGGGTACACAAAAAAATGTTAATGAATTTTTGCTCCTATAGTAAACAATGTACAGTTATAATATTTTTGTATAACGTAAGAAAGAAAAAATAAAATATTCTGTAAAAGATAATATGGTATTTTTTTGTTTTTATAGTACATAATTACAAAAGGAAATGAAAAATATTTTTTAAAAACACAAAAATATTCCTTATTATTAAAGGGCAACAAAATAAATCATAGTAAAAAAGAATTCATATCTTTAGTTTGAATCCAGGATAGTACATGTTTTTTAAAAGACGGAAAATTTTGAAAGTTTGGAATCAATGAAATATTATCAGTAAAAAAAGAATTAAAAATTTTTATGAGATAAATGTCTTTGTGATTAAATGATAAAAATGATTTAAGTTTAAATTACATTCATATTCATATAATCATTTTGTAAAGCGCCCTTGAAGTCAAGCCTATTTTATTACGAAAATAGCGTTATATAAGTTAGTAATAATAATAATAATAGTGTGAGTCAGGGGACTATTACGTGTTCTAGGAATGATTAGTTTTGTAGGATTTTTTTGTTGAGGTGTTAGGGGAGCTCCTGCACCAGTTGAAGAAAGGCGAAGAAAACGATGTTATTGTTCGATGCGTATTTATTGCATGTAGAATAAATCTGGTAAAACGAACGCAAAATTAGGAGATCATACAATTTCACCATTTTAAAACGAATGTTTTTTTTTTATCGCACAATAATAAAAAATTAAAAAACGTAAATCAAATTTAGTCCAAACTTTGGTATCTGGGATCTCAATAAAGACTTAGTATCGAACCAAATTTTTTTGCAACAATTTAAGAAGATAATAAATTGAACATGAAAATGGCAGAAGCAAAAATTTTTTTTTTGTTTTTGAAAAGAAATACAAGCATTTTAAATCACATACATTTTTGTGACATTTTTTTATATTTCTACGTAAAATTATGCCTTCGGTAATACTTAAAAAAATTAAAAAGTTTTGAAATATTTTAGTTGAAACTTTTTTTTATGGAATTGCATTCTTTTTTTTAAAGAATTTAATTCTGGTTGTAATATTTAATTTATAACAAAATCTTATTGACGTTTTTGAGCAAAATCCCTGCAAACCTGCCCTTATTGCTATCCTAATTTATAATATTCAAACTGTTTAATATTTACACGTATCTACATTCACTATTTACAATATATATAACCTAGTATTTTTTACAAATATACTCTTTACATTTAATTTGAAATATATTTACATTTTTTATGTTTTTTTGTATTTCCTCAAATAAATGTATTGACATTGCTTTTGATTTCTTTTCTAGTCTTATATTTTTAGATCCTCTTAAAGTGATAAAGATTATGTTCCCTCACTGGGGTGTCCTGTGGAGACATTTTGCATAATTTTGAAACATGCCTTATTGAACGTTAATTCATTGATTCAATCAAAATCTCAAATACATATAAAGCATAATAAAGACAAATAAAACTTACTAATAAACACAATATAAATAAAATACATTTTTCCTCCGATTTAGTCTGATCCACTTATCAATCCGTGCGCATCCTTCTACCTTTACTACCCATTTCTTAAAAGCGATTTTATAATGACAGTATTTACAAATTGTCCTTATAGACAATGGATGTAGGTTGTTCACTTTAATAGGAAAGTAGACCGATCGTCTTTGACCGAAAGTTGTGTTTATTTTCGATTCCTTTTACAGCATCAGGGTGGATGTGAACAGAGCTGAACAATGGCACCACACCCTGTAGTACTTTTAAAGGTGGTGTTCTTTTCTCTTGGACGTCTTTGTGGCGGGAATAAAGTTGATGCACTCCAAAACGTTTAACTAGTTTTTTAACTTACCTTTGTTTCATCATTAAAAGTTAACTTCCTGTATGCAATAATGCTGCTCTTATGAAATATAATATTTTGTGTTATGAACAGAAAATGCCAAGTCGCTTCCTTCAGTCAAACCTCTTGGTCGCATTTCTGGAGAAATAATTTGGCGCATGTCTGTATCATCGATCTATAACGTTGTATCCACACTTTGAATTTCTTTTATGATAGCTCCAAAAACCGTTTTTGAAATCGATTTTCTCCAGTTGTCAAAGATTTTATAGGAAAACAATAATCAAATACTCCTTCAACAATACAGTAAAAGTTATGCAAATAATATAATCATGCTTGTCTCAGCCTTGCATACTGCATAAATCTCACCTTGCACCCATTTTAGGTAATTTAACCACATTTTTACCTGATATATCTTTATAGATTTTATCCTTACATCTATTCTGCAGCTTTCCGCCTACTTTCAACTTTGTTTTTCCAATTCCAAACGTCATCACATTTAATATATATATATTGAAACATTGAGGCTTACATTTTTACCATGATATTTGTGTTAATACATTATAATACATACAAAAATCTTCAGAACTTAAAGTCTGTTCATTCTTACAAGAATTTTCAAATAAACAAACCAGTCGCGTGTGATACCTGTCGGAGAAAAGCCTATTTCACACTTATCATTTTAATCTAAACAGCACGGTAAAATTATTGCGGACCGACATTTATGAGATTAGTTAGTACATATTTAAATTAGATTATATTTATATTTTTCGTATTTTTTCATAAAACTACCATGGTTAATGACTTGAAAAAAAAATGTCTCGGTCAATATACTATTTAAAAAAAAAAGAAATATTAGCGTTTTTATAATTTATCCCAACATTTTAATTTTGGTGACCATTTTCAATGAGTTGTAAATAACTCACTATTATAAAATGGAAATCAAGTTAGGGTAGAGTGGAGTTCGAACCTCGGCCTCTAATTCGTGAGTCCGCAACACAAGCCATGGGACCACAACCCGATTTTTCGAAGATAATAAAGAGATTTTAATGATATTTTTTTCAAAATCATTTTTAAAATTTAGCGAGTACTCTCAGGTAAAAATTCCGCATAAGGAAATCGACTGGAGATTTGTCGGTTTTATGGTGTAGGTACTGGTTATTGCGTTTGCCAGGCATTAAATAAGTAAATAACTATAAAAATATCAATTCACCGCATCGTATTTCATCATGCCGTGGTGTGAAATGGGCCGATCATGCGATATACGCAGTGGGCTCGTGGTTTGCACGCGCACAGCGGTCCAGTCTCCGTGAATGTACGTTATGTTCATTTACTTCTGTGGCCCTCAGAATATTAATTTCATACTTATTATTTGATGGATCTTTTCAATAATCTCATATTTCACTTCGCCCTTAAATATTTTCTACCATTTATTTCAAAGGAAATCCATTTTCTTGGGGAAAAGCCCTATTATATCACCGTATTAAGTTTGTAAAGATATTTAAGAAAACATTAAAAAAAAAAACGATAATTGTTTTTTTAGATTGTGATATTATTGTTGTGACATAGAAATATCTTATTCTTCTTCCTCTTGGTCGTCTTTTTTATGACCTTCCCGAGAGTCTCTTCTGCTTTATTATCTGGCCTCGTATTTTAATAAGAAAATCAATATTTTTAAACGGATATAGATGTTTAGAAAGTCTGTATAAAAAAACGATGACCTTCTCTTTATTCATATAGACGTACTCATAATATAAATAAATTACCTTTTCGCACCGAGTGGTGCCAAGGTCTCTACATAAGTTGCATGCATTGCAGCGTATCTTGATCATTTTTGTAACTTAAAAGGTAAAGTGATCAATCTTACATTTGAGGTGTTATCCCAGAGACAGTTAAATATTGCGGTGGAAACCTTCCAAAGAATCCAGGTCCCAGAGAACCCAGGACGTCAAGTATTAAGTGTTGAATCGTATTTTTACTGGCCCGTTGGCCAATATATTATCACTTTGTATCCCGGAGCCGTGTAAACACGTGATTATATAACCACGCGTTGTGTCAGCGGTCTATAAAAGTACATTTTATTGACATCTAGTGACTTTTATTAGTACTTTTTCGCTGTTGGGAAACTACGTAAAAACACGGGACCGGGACACATTTTAACCGCAATAATACTTTCTTTCATAACTGATAATTATTGACTTCGCCTGTTCTACATTCTTCCCACTTTCACCTTTTTTCATTCTTCCACTCATTTTCATTTTCGAAAAAAGGATTTTAGAATTATATTTTAATCATGCTTACATTTGTTTTTATCTAGTTTTTTATATGGCGGCCTCCGTGGTGTAGTGGTCAAGACGCTTGACTCACGCACGGAAGGTTCTGGGTTCGATTCCCGGTGAGAACACAAAAATAATATGTGATTTTTCTCAAGCCTGGGTGCTCTGTGATGTAATTCACCACTGTAATTAGGCCTCCTGGCCTGTTGTGGTGCAAAAAAAATGTTAAAATGTTAAAAAGCACAAAAAAGAAGTGAGACCTTGTATATGTGCGAACATTGCAATATGGCTCTCTATAAAGGCCAATGTTGGCAAACTCTCATACAAAAATGACCTATTAAATTATTTTTAGTAAATATGAGAAGTTTTCATTGATTAAACCCAGTATTTTTATAATTATGACGCTTTAAGAAACCCTCCACAAAGCATGAAATTTCACAAAAATGGGCCGGGCACATGGTAAATTCTATGTGTATTCGGCCGGTACTCAAAGTGTTAAACGTCAATGCCTTTGGAACAGAATCTTCTATCAAGCCACCCGGACATACTCGGGCCATGCGATGTTGAAAGACAGCAGCGTCGGGCAGGACGCTGTTTTAAGGATGGCAGTGGAGGAATAATGAACAATGAACTCCTTGTTGCGAAGTAGACTCGAGAATTGCTCGATGATTTGGGGGCCACGTGAACTGAAGTACTTTCTTATGATAGAGAAAATCCAAAAGAAGTTTCTGAGATATCTCTACACGAGAAAGTGCGGGTATTATCCTTGGCTCTATCTGACCGAGTTTATCCAGTGTTTGTTTAGCTACAACAGTTTAGAGACTAGAAGGAATGTGTATTTGACTACATATTTTTATCGATTGTTGCGCGGTATTGTCGATAATCCTGAGATGATGAGCATTGGTTTGTATGTTCCTGATAATTACCTAAGACAGCGTCAGCATAGATTGTTTCATATTCCGATATACAGGACCAACCTGCCGATGGTTATGCCTGTTGGAAGAGCCACCGCTATGCTGAACAACATCGCTCTGGATATTGATCTGTTCCATGTATCCGAAAGGGGTTTTCCGGAGCAGGATTCTCCTACTACTTTGACATGAATCTCTTTCATGTATTTTTTTCTTTTTTATAATATGTATGTATTAAATGTATGTTTGTAATGTATATGTTATATTTAAACAAATGAATTGGATTGAATTGAACAATACTCAACGGTGGCATCCTAAACCCCAGTTAGCAAGAGCGGTTACTGTCTTGGCGTCTGGTGGCTCCCGGCTGTACCAGAATCCAAGCAACGAATCTCTTAGAGCGACGTACTGAGGACTAGGAGGGCTGACCCCAAGTAAATGGGACATGTAGTCAGGAGGAAGAAGAAGAGCCCCCAGAACTGATTGTTGTCTGTCAATTCATTAAAATAATAATTAAATTGTATTGCAACAGCTTGTAATTCCACCCAACAATACTCTAATCTGCTTTACTCCTTAATATTTGATAATTTCATTCGATTGTTTTCATAGATCAGTTCAATACATGAAATATTTTGAACAATAATATCAATTCCGCTATAAATTTGTTACTACAACTCATCAGCAGACCCGTTTGTTCTCGGTCTGTTAATTAGAATGTAAATATTTCCTTTTCATTGTTATTTTGAGCGTAAATTTTAACAGGCTCATAAATTTAAATCTAACAAATAACTAACAAACATTTCAACACAAATAAAATAATTTACAGCTCCATTTCATATTCAAAGGAGACCTCTGTTATATTTTAATAGAGTAGATATTATAAAAGATAACGATTTTTTTGCGTTAATTACATCATCGTCGGGTACATATATATCGTTTGGTATAAAATGTAGTCAAATCAATAGAAGCATTAAAAAAAAAAAAAACTATTAGCCCTAAATTTATTGCAACGAATGAGAAAAAAAAATTTAAGAAAGGAAAATGGAAATCTAGGGCTTACTACCTGTCATTCGCTGATTTAAGTGGCCCATTGAGCAACATACACTATTCTATCTATGTTTAAACAGTACATTTCCTCAACTCTTCCATCTACATTTTTTTTTTGCACCACAACAGGCCAGAAGGCCTAATTACAGTGGTGAATTACATCACAGAGCACCCAGGCTTGAGAAAAATCACATTTTAATTTTTGTGTTCTCACCGCGAATCGAACCAAGAACCTTCCGTGCGTGAGTCAAGCGTCTTGACCACTACACATCTGTTGACATTTGTCAAGTAAAATAAACCTTTATTATGCGAGTGAGACTCACCCGGCTGAATCGATTCACCTATTAAGCTATGCCTGAAAAACAATTTTCCAATTTTTATACTTCTACTTACTTAAGTACAGTTAATTTAATCAAAAATGTTCTAAGTACGTCAAAATGTTTTTAGACAGGCTTGTTTTCCCCCCAAGAAGTTTTTTAGATGTTAATTTGTTGCGACTGAGAAAAAAACAATTATGAGAAGGGAATATGGAAGTCTAGGCATTTACAGAGATTGTGACCCGCGTGATATTTTACTTCACAAAAATCAACAGACGGAAGAGTTAAAAAAAATGTGAATGTTTTAACATAGGCTGAAGGTTGAGAATTACACAGTGTATAAAATGGCCACTTAAACCTGCCAATGACAGGTCAACAACAACAACAACAACAACAAACTATCACGCCGTTTCCCCGTAGGGGTAGGCAGAGAGGATAGAACGCCATAACACTCTATCTTGGCATACAGACCTCGCTTCCTCTACATTCATACATCTTCTCATGCACGCACGCCGATTATTCCTACTTTTGACATGTCCATCTGCAAGTATTCGATAGACTTGATCGCGCCATGTCTTTCTCGGTCTTCCTCGTTTTCTGCATCCATCAACATTTGCATCGTAGATCCTTTTAGCCGTTCTTTCGCTGTCCATTCGCTCTACATGTCCAAACCAACGCAGCACCCCTTTCTTGATTCTGTCAATAATACATGTCTCAGCCTTACACACTGCACGGATCTCGACATTTGTGCACCTATCATACATCGTTTTACCACACATTCGCCTGAGGGATCGCATTTCGACAGCATTCAACCTACTTTCATCATTATTTTTCCAATTCCTTACTTCGCTCCCATACATTGGAGTTGGAACTAGAACTCCGTTGTGAACTGCTAGTTTAGCCTCCTGCGATAAACATTTGTTTGCCAAAGTAGATTTTAGTGCACCGTTCACCCTGTTCCCGGCACTCACCCTCCTTTCAATATCTTTCTCGGCCTTTTCGTCCCTAGCAAACATACTTCCCAGGTACTCAAATTCTTCTACCTGATTCAGAATATCTCTGTTCACGCTGATCTCACATTAAGTTATATTTTCATCCCTGACAGGTCAAAAGCCCTGTAAATGCATTGACTTCCATATTACTTTTCAAAAATGTTTTTTTTCTCGGTTCCAACAAATTTAGATCAATTATAGTATTTAGTTCGAATTGAAAATGTACCTACATTTACAACATTATTTTTGTGTTTCGGATTACATAAATTGTGAGACCATGCAAAGACAAGGAATCTTGATAAATAGACATTTGAACATTGTTTTCCTGTCACTGTCTTAAAGATGCCTCTCCTTTACTGTGCGTAAAAGGCAACTGCATGTCAGACTTCTCGTTTGAATAGACGAAATCGACGTTTCGTTGTCCCATTTTTCTCATATCAAAACTGAACTGATTTTTTTAGACAGATTATCAAAATAAAATTTTTCGTACCGGAACATTTTGCGTTTTCTCGTTCAACTCTTCCATCTGTTGAGTTTTGCGATGTTAAAGAGCTGAAACCTTTATCATGTGGGGGAGATTTATCCGGCTAAACCAATTCACCTACTGGGCCACGCCTGAAAACAATTTTTCAATTATAATACTTCTTATACCAATTAGTAAATTAAACAATGTTTTTAACATGGCAAAATATTTGCAGACAGGCTAGATTTTCTCCCTAGGGAGTTATTTAGATCTAAATTTGTTGCAACAGAGAGGGAAAATACTTTTGAGAAGGTAATATGGAAGTCTAGGCATTTAAGTTTGAATCATTGAATCGGGTTGTGGTCCCGTGGCTAGTATTGCGGACTCACAGATCAGAGGTCTGAGGTTCCAACCCCACTCTACCCCAACTCGATTTTCATTTTCTAATAGTAAGTTTTTTACAACTCGTTGAAAATACCCACCAAAATTTAAATATTTGGGTAAGTTGTAACTACGCAAATATTATTTTTTTATAAAAATATAAAAAAATGGCCACTTTACACTATTTGTAACATTAACAATCAATACCTTTAAAACTCTCTTCTGTTCCCTAGTTCACCCGCACCTAGAGCATTCCTCTGTTATCTGGTCTCCATATTGTGATGTTCACATCAAGAATATTGAATCATTTCAACATAGATTTTTGAGAAAGATAGGTTGGAGGTTGGGCTTATCCAGAGGTCTATATACGTATAATGAGTTACTACCTTGAATATATCTTCTCTTCAAGACCGTCAAAATAAATCCGACCTTATAGTCCTATTTAAAATTCTCAACTCACTCTTTGATGCGCCTGAACTACTGAGCTCAACAAAATTAAATATCCCAACTAGAAACCTCAGACAAAACTTACTCTTTCAATTCCGATAACCATAGAACTAACTTTGGTTTTCGTTCCCCTATGCCCAGAATTTTTAGGTCTGCCAACAAACATACCAGTCTTGATTGTTTTGATAACAAGTTGTCTTCTTTCAAAAACGATCACTGAATCAAATTCAATTATAAACACCTCTCTCCCGCTTCCACTCCCACAAAGTCTACTATAAACCATTGAGTCTTTCTAATTTTTTCACAATAATTTTCTATGTATAAATGTGTTCATAAAAATGCCCACTGGGCGTATATGTAAATAAATAAATAAACGAATTAATTAATTAACCATTAATCTATGTTTAAACATTCAATAATTGATGTCGAACTTTCGATTTTGTTCATTTAATCTATAGTCGGCTATGTACTCAAATTTAGTTATAGCAAAGCATTGCCGGGTTCAGCTCGTTATATAATACAATACAATTTTGATATGAAACAATCTAGCTGTCTTACTACCGCTTGAGTCGAGTATAATACATAATCTTTAGTTATCTATATAGACATGCCTATTATGCTACAAACTATGCCCCAATGACCCGTAACAATCCATCACAGGCCTCGCCAGGAAGGATTATCTTCCCTTATACATTATTAATCCCCCGGTACTATATCGATTGTTATCTACATACATAGCAGGCGCGTGATGTGAATATAATCTGTTGAGATGCTGACAACAAATAATCATGTTTTTACTTTTTTTTTGAAGGCATAATTTTGCGTAGAAATAAAGTAAAATGTCACAAAAATGGATGTTATTTAAAATACTTGTATTTCTTTTCAAAAACAAAAAATTCAAATTTTGCTTCGGCTTCTTTCATGTCAAGTGTAATACCTTCAAATTATTCTAACAAATTTTAGTTCGATCCTCAGTCTTTATTGAGATCCTAGATACCTAAGTTGAGTCGAAATTTGAAATGGCGTACTCTGCCGGTCTAAAAGTAATTATATTTTAAGTATGGAAATATCTTTCAAATTATTGTTTTTATCTAGTTTGTTTTTTTATTATTGAGCGATTAAAAAAAAATTGTTTTAAAATGGCGAAATTGTATGATTTTCTTATTTTGCCTGCGTTTTACCGCACTACCGTCTTAAGGACCACATGTTATATCTTAATAATCTGTTGTGTCCTTTTTTTTACTTAAAGATGTTTTTTTAAATACCTAATCGTAAATATACTTTGTAATTGGCAGTTGTTCTGTATTGTACATATAAATAAAAAATAAAAAAAAAGTAAGAAAAGGCTCAGTTGATCTTGTAAGGAATAAAACCTGGGCCTCATGTACTGTACCCTAACGCATACTCTCTACTCCACGAGGCGGTTTTTTTTTCTCCAGTATCCGGTAACATAATAAAATATGATAAAAAACTAAAAAACTAATTAACTAGAGTTTTTTATTGTGAAACTATACCCGGTTTGTTAGTCCGTTTGATCAAGTGCCCTTAGAATAGCGGTATAAAACGTACTACTTGTTTGAAGGTGTATTTTATTCAGCTGCTCGGTTCAGTTCCTATCACAAAGCACGTAAAAGAATCCACTTAACCTGCATGCATTTCTCTGTAAACAAACCCCACAAACCGAACCACTATCTCAACAAAAGAGATGTAATTCAGCGACAAAGAGGAAACTATTCGTAAATTATGCTTCATGAGATGCTTTTACACTGCAGTATTTCATTGTTTTTTTAACACTTGAAGCATAAGTCTGATCACGTTACCTCCATATAACAGATATGGAGGAAGTTCACTGGTTTTATTTGTTTTTTTTTTATTTGTATACTATTAAACGGAGCCAAGATTTTTTTTTCAGTTTTTATATCGTATTATGAGGGCTATGATTTTTTAAAGTTTTGTATTTCTAAAATAACTCCGCGTGCGACGTCAAAGGTTCTCTTCCGCTTATTCTCTGTTCTGACGTTTAGTCGGTTTACGGTAAGCCAACCGTATATATTTCAAACCTGTCGTATCATCAGTTGATTAATATAAACTAGTAGTGAAGTCGTTCAAATTAGTTCGTTTTTATTTAAAAATTAATTTTTCCCACATTTTCAAGAAACTTTACTTTTATTTGATGCTATAATTTTTCCAACGCTTAAAAAAACATTTTTCGTATCAAATTTCCAGTAGGGCTGTTGTCTGGGCTAAGTTCGTTTGGCGTATCAATGCTGTACGTTATGCACCAACGGTTGTGAATAAAGAAGAAGCATAAAAATGGCGATGATATCACTTTGTATGACATCATATTTACATACATAGATAAACCCAGTAAACAATAGTATTGTTTCTACAAGTGACGTGTCTCATATCTGCTTTATGGTGGTATTATGGAGCAATATGGGGGTTGGTGCTATAAGTGCATTAAAAAAATGATGTGTTTAGGAGAAGTGTTTCCCAGCCTTCTTTATGCCATGCCTCACCGTAGTCTTTTCAAATGTCAGATGCCCCACCGACATACTTTTTTAATTAAACAGCAGGTAAATTTTCAAATCATATTGTTATATGTTTGTGAACATATGAACCCCTAATGAAATTAAATTAAACCTATTCTAATACATATATTATTACTGAAATTATTACAAAACACAAATTAAAAACGTAATTAAGTAGAATAAAATAAAAATTACAACAATAATAAAACACAAGTGACAATTGAAATTTAGTACAAACGCACACATATCTTGACGCCTAATTCATTATTCAATTAAGTTACGCTTGCTACAAATAAATTTTATGTCCGGATCTAACTTAGTTAATTTCAGTCTTAGGTCCTCTCTATTAGTTATATCCAACCGATTTCGTTTTTTAACGAGTAAAACGCTTATGGCGCTAAAACCACATTCCACCAAAAAAGATGAGGGAAAGGGTTTTCATTTCTTTCATTTTCATTTGAAAGCGGGTTTCATTCTATTTAAGTACAATTTGGCATATATTTCAATTTTGTACGTCTCAGGCATTTTTTGTATGACCGATGAGTATTCCCCTTTATATGTGGAATGCCGACGTGTCTCATCTCTGAAGCGCGGTGCTCACCTCTAAAGCGTTATGTCCCACCGTGGAAAACACTGGTTTAGAGGATCATATTGTTTCGGTAGCAATATTTCGTATTATCTAGTTAAACAAGATTACAAAGGCATTTCTTTCAATATTGTTAATACCATAACTTTTATGTTACAATAATTAACTACGCGATCTAATGCCAATTTCTTAAAAAAAATAAAAAAATATTGCTATTGCTAATGTAAATATCAACATTGCGTGTTGGAAAATACCCCGAAACAATATTTTGACATGCGCATGTCAATAATTTTTTTAGCACAAAAAATAAGTATTTATAAATTTAATCGCCGGCACGGACTTTCACATATTTTAAATATAGTAACAACATGATTGATAAAAATATAAAACAATAAATAAGTAATATTATGTACATACGTATATAAATTAATATAACAAGGGCAAGACATCATTGCCAATATCCCTCTCTTTAACACAACGTTTGGACAAAGGTCCAAGGATTATTCAAGATTGGCCAAGGATTGCCAAATCGTTTAATACATTTCCACACAAAATTATGTGAGTTAACTGGCCACAAACAATATTTTAAAAGAAAAATGAAAAACTGCCTGAAAAAATTAGGATAGCAATATTAATATTATAGAGTCTTTATTCAATAAAATATACATATTATTACAATATTAATACATTATAAAGAAAACAAAGTATTAGGATATATTTTGTCCCGATAAACTATTCAATAATAGTTTGTCATCGGGTGCTCAGACATTAGTTTTAATTAATAATCAAATAAGAAGAGTACAGACATAATACTGTATACGTATAAAATAATAAACATAAAAATAGTTTAAAGGTATTTTTTTTTTTTTAAGTAAGAAAATAGAGTAAAATAATACAATTAAAATTAAAGAATAGTAATTTACTTAAATATATTTTAAATATAAGAAAAAATATATATAATAGACACATATATAAATAGTGTGTGCTCATAAATGTAATCAAAACAAGATAAAAAAAATAATTAAACAAAGTAAAGTAAATCGAGAATTTCAATTCATATCTACAGAAAAAAAAAAATTAGTAAGAAAATTAAAAGTACATATTAAAATTAAGATCTAAAAAATGTAAATGAAATAAGAAAGTAAGAAAGTAATAAAAGAAAAGAAAAGTTTAACCCAAGAAAATGACAAAAATGGATTCAATGAGGGATAAAAAAAAATAAAAAAAATATATATGTAAAAAAAATAATACTAAATAAAAAATATAAAAAAAAAAAAAAATGTATTACATAAATATTACATAAATAATAAATCAATATGGGAACGTTTTATCTACTAACCACTTACGTAATAGAAACTTAATTTTATTTTTACTATGACATGTTTTCATGTCAAGTGGCAACAAATTAAATACTTTTGGAACAATATAATCCAACGTACGTTGTCCATAGAAAAAAAAATGTTTGAATGAAATGTGAAATATATATTTTTTTTAAATTACACCCTGCATTCCTCATAAGAACCTTAAGAATCCTTAACCTAATTTTGTATAAAAAATATTTTATACAGTAAATTAGTAAAACAATGCGTGCTCGATGAACTGAATAAAAAACATTTTATTTTAAATACACAAAGAAAATCTATGTAGTTATGAGTAAAAAACATGAATGAAAAACAAAAAACAAATTTGAAAAAATGTATGATTTTGTAAATAAAAATTTTTACTGTCACACTAACAAAATTGACTTGACAAAATTCACTACGGTATGACTCACCAACCAAAAATAGCTCTAGTCTCCAAACGCTATCCCATATTTCGAACAACTATGTTTTCAGCAAACTCGTCACAAGGTTTCGATTCTAATCGTTATTTCGGAGTACTTTTAGATGCCACTCATTTTGACCAAAATCTGACGTCTAGATTAACCCGCACAAATATATTTTTTGGATAAGATATAAAAATTGAATATTATTTTTACGACCGTCATAACGTTTTTCAACAAAAGCTCCCAACAGTCATGTCTAAAGGTATGGGAGTGACAAGCATGTCATGTTTTGAGGAAAAGCTTCATTATTATTTCTTATTTATTTATTTATTTACGGATTCATTTATTAAAAAAAAAACATTTTATTACACACAAGTTCGATTAAAGTAAGCGATTAGGTGTAAACATAAGTTGGGTCCATTTTTGTTGGCGTTAAAAATGTTTTTAAACCGACCATAGTTTGGTAGTAAAAAAATTAAAACTTTTTGGATATTAATATTTTTAATAAAATTTTTCAATTATTTTATTCTGCGGGCATTATGAATCGTAATATGAAGTTATTATGCCTTCGTGGTGTGGTAGTTAAGACGCTTGACTCACATATGGAAAGTTTTCGGGTTCGATTCCCGGTGAGAATACAAAGATTAAATTTGATTTTTCTCAAGCCTTGGTTGGATGATCGGTAATGTAATTCCCCGCTGTTATTATTGGACATCCTGGACTGTTGTGCAATAAAATATCAATAGAATTTATTATTCATATACATATTATCATTTTTCAGTTGAAAGTATTTTGAGTTTTTGTACTCGTATATTTATAATTATCAATAGTATTCTTAAGATGTAAAAATATACTCTTTGCTATCGAGTATCTTTTGATTCATCGCTAAGTTTTCTAAGTAGATTTTATTATTTTGATCCATCGCTAAGTTTTCTAAGTAGATTTTATTCTTTTGATCCATCGCTAAGTTTTCTAAGTAGATTTTATTCAGGTTTTACCAAAAATTCAATGTTTAATTTCCTGAAAGCTGAAGTAAAATTTAGAAGGGTTTCGTTGTTTAATATTTTAGCTTCTCTTAAATATTAGAAGGAATCTTTTAAAATGGTTTATGAATGTAAATACTGAGAATTTCTTAATAAATATACCAAAATAAAACGGCGGAAGACCACGAAATAAAGCCACATCTAAAAGATGGCGGTTTAGCTTTATATAAACTTTATTATTTAACGCGAAATAAGTTTAAGCTAATTTTATTATTTCAGTTGTAAATATTGCTATTTGCCTGTAAAAAAAAATAAAAAAATAAAGATCTTAATAACTCTTTAAATAAAATATTCAATTGGCATTTCTTCGTCTGGGTGAAATAAAAATACAGTTTTGTATGTGAAAGTGTGCTAGAACCTTAAGTTAGTTTTTTGGACTCAATGATCGAGGACTGAGTTTTCAAACCAAACATATAGCAGCATCTAGCCGTTCTTCTAAACTAACAGTTATTTATTTATTCATTCAAAATTACACTAGTTTAAATATTTATGAACTTATTAAGGCTTTTTAGGCTTTGCCCGTGTCAAGCCACAATAAATAACAATAAAAATACGTAGTAAAATTAATTAGAAGAAATTATAATACCATAGAATAACAATCTAGAAAAAAAGGTAAATGCAATAAATAATCGAATTCCAAAGAATACAATGCAAAAAAGATAATCAGAAATAATTTTTAAAATATAAATTATACAAATTAAGAATCACACATAATCAAATATACAAAATAGTGGTATCATTAAAATCAACAAAATAATAGTAAAATATAGTAGTATAAAAAAAAAACAAAAAAGAGTATCATTTAAATCAACAGAAAAATTATATATTTATAAAAGCATAATTGAGATATGTTTTCTAGAAACTCACTCAATACTAAAGTAAGAAATATAAGAAATAGGAGTTATATAAGAATTCATTTGGTCCTCAAAATTTACTTATTTCTATTTCATATTTTAATTTTCGGCTTTTAAGAAAAACGTGGCCACCTCAGAGCGATTAAAAATCTATATAAATCATAATGAAAGCAAAAAAAAAACACTTTTAATGAAAAATGTGTATAGTGAAGAACTTGAGCCCTCGGTACATATCGATGTACCTACCTTAAGACTTGAAGACAAACAGTCGGTAGTGTATCTTCGTGATCGCTCGGAAGAATTTTTCTTCAACTTTGACGTCATAATGAAGGTATGTCACTTTAGTGCGAAGATTTGTGTACCGTGGCGTATGTGTTTCCTCGGTACATATCGATAAATCTACCCAAAACTTGAAGGTGAGGGTCAGTAATGTATCTTTGTGAAAGCTCGGGAGAACGTATCTTCAACAAACCGTCATGGTAAAGATATGACGTCCTTAACTTCTGATTGTAACCGTGACCCTGGTTTACAAAGGTAAGAACAATATTTTGCAGTCGTTAAAATTTTATTTAAACTGAATACTTTAGTGAATATTTTATTTTTTATGGGTAAGGAGATAAATATTGTTTTTGTTTTGAATGTAATCGCAAAATTTCTGACGACAGATCAAAGAAAATTTTATTACTTTACAATTTAGAAAATAATATCGGATTCTGGAATTCGTAAAGCATTGAATCGTACCCATAATGTATAATATTCTGAATAGATTACTGAACGAGATCGCATTAGAAACACGTAATATTACTCAAGATTGGTTTAAGATTACAAAATTATATTTAAATAGGCATATCACAAAGGCCCATTTCACATGTATCTTTAAAATCCACACGGCATGGTAAAATGAGGGTGGATTAAAATGTATTACATATATGTATTTTTAATGAATTAAAATGGCGTAAGTATAGCCTGTGAGCTCGCCAATACATGACAGATGACAGTAAACATAACCATAGAAAAACATAGCAGTTGAGCTCTCAGAAGTAAAGCAACGTGAATGCAGCAATGCTTGAACTACATGTCAATAATATTCTAATAATAAATTATATCATTTGGCCATACGGAACTTTAAAGCACACCTTGGTTTAATTACTAATAGTATTTTATCGGTTAGGTAGGTGTATTTAAAAAAAATGTTGCGTACCCGAAAAAAGCACAAATAATTATGTTTTTGTAAATGATGTCAGTAGCGACACTCAGAGAGTGGCTTTGTGACGTTTTGACATTTTTTATAAGAAATTCATGGCGTAGCCGAAATACTGTTATAAAAACGAGGATGTTTTTGTTGATTGACGTTAGCAGGCGCTACCCAGGGGCGACTTTGTGACGTGAGAAATTATTTTAAAAAAGAGATTCATGACGTAGCTGAAATATTGTAATTAAAACGAGGATGTTTTTGTTGATTGACGTTAGCAGGCGCTACCCAGGGGCGACTTCATGACGTGATGAAATTATTAATTTAAATATTTTTTTTCATTTTACATTGCGTAGCCGAGATAAAAAATTGCGTGGTGTTTCGAAGTTTAACCGTGTAGGTAGCCGCCAAGTTACAATATTATTTTTGTATTTGTATAACTCCTGTTTTATAATGTTTATGTATTTATCGCTATAATAATTAAACTAAAGATAGTTTTTACTTTTAATCGCTATCCGTTTTTTAAATTATGTTCGTAACACTCAATAATATTTATTTTTCAAGTTTTTCAAGTGTTATTTTTGCATTTTAAATAATATTGTTAATACAAAGCGTATTTTTATTTATTCGAATTTACTAGACTGTTTTTATTACAAAAAAAAAATGCATATTTCTCTATGTATTTTTCTGTTATAAACAATCTATTAAAATAATACACATCAAATTTCCATTGTCTGTTTATTTGATTTGCAATCTTCTTTTTTTTTCGATGGTTCAAACTCTAGGAAATTCAAAGACAATAATTTTTTTACTGTCATATATTGGCGAGCTCACACGCTATACATAGCCCATTAAAATTTATTCAGCATTACAATTACTCTTTGGAAATCCTGAAAAAAATCAAATATAGTTTAGTCGGTGTCATGGTGCACTGATTGTTGCGTTTGAT
>NW_028279209.1:0-107978 GCF_059751315.1 Micrasema longulum | reverse complement strand
TAGTATTCCAGATAATACCTACGAATACAGGTAAGATCAATGCTGACTCATCACGATAACTCTATTTTTTAAACTCTGTTTTAATTTTATGAATCATTTTTGAGTGGAGAAATAAATGGATACTGATAACAATTAATACAACTCATTTTGACTTAATTTCTAACAACAGAACTAAGTGATTAATTCACAATGTTTCTACTTAAAAATGTATGCTTACACTGTTATTTATTAATTTCCCACATTTTTTTCAAATTTATTATTATTTATAAATTGATTCCAAAACGATTTTAGACAAAATGGTAGAAAACTGAACGCAAAGTTTTTGGAAAGTACTAAAATACGAAAATAATTTGAATACAAAATGAAAATGTAGTAAGAATATAACAGAGTTATATTTGCTAGTTTTGACGTATTTTTTCAAGCGTCAAATGCATAAAGTATCATTCATATTTTATTTTTTCATAAACTCGTTCATACCTTTGATATGTAAGCGAGTATCAATACTAAAAAAGATTAATAATTTGAAGAAAAAAAAGGAGTTTTGAGAGTAAGTGCTTGAGGAGAATATTAGGCTAGGCATAAGGTGGTTCGATTTTATAACTTAACATTGAAGCCCGAGAACGGACGCAGCAGCCTCCTATAACGAGCGTCTTGAGAATGAGGCTGTGGAACTTGTTTGGGCACGTGCTGCGCATGCCTCGAGAGAACCAAAACCCGAGATGCCTCTTCTTTAAACCTGCGGGCTCACGCCGTCCTGGAAGGCCGTCGATGACGATCTTTCGACTTTATTCAGCGGAACTTAAGGACAACGGACTAACGTGGAAGGAGGCGAGTGCTGGCTGCCGATAGGAGGCATCTGGTGATGTCCACATGCTCCACTTAGGAGCGGATGTGGAAAAGAAATTAAAAAAAACTCTTCTACTACATTTGTCTACTTTTGGATTGTAAATGGAGTTTGTGGGTGATAAATATTGAAGATTTTTTTAAAGTTAGTTTACCTGTATTAAATTTGGGTAAATATAGCGCCGTCAGCGCGTTTGCCTACCATGCAAGAGATCTCGGATTCGATTTCCGACATGGTTGATATGAAATATTAATTTAAAAGGGTGCTTTCACATTAGAATATTTCATAGTCCCTGGACCGACACCTGAAGCGTAAGACTGATCACCTTACCTTCATATAACAAAAATGATCAAGATACGCTGCGAATGGTGCACCGATGCAGTGCCCTATGCACCATTGAGTGCGGAAAGGGAATGATGATGATATAAAGAGTACAATTAACTATCCGTTTAAAAAGGTGAATTGTAAGAGCACAAGATATAAAAATCTTATACAGTAAACTGCATAACTAATTATCTAGTTATTTGAATATGGGTCGTTCTTACCTTCAATTTAATATAAACAATGATCTCGCTCAGTCTTTAGACAGTAAATACAATTTGAATAATTTTACAACAGTCCGAAGAAGAATCGCATGTTTTAATACTACAACGATGTAGAATGTAATAACACAATAAACGAGTAACATATCAGTATTCATAACGCATATTTAATTGTCTGTATAACGAAGGACGTTTCAAAATAAAACATGAATGAGATGTTTTATAGAGATACTATCATATTTTTTGCATTATATGTACTTTACTATGCTACCGAGAGATTTTAAAAATATAAATTCACAAAATACCTGAAGAATTGGAAATATTAAATTATTTATGTATCTTATAAAGGATCAAGATACGCTGCAATTGGTTTATATAGCAGAAAGAGGAATAATAATCTAAATTTGTTGCAACATATCCTACACTATCCTGGATTCAAACTAAAGATATGAACTCTTTTTTTCTATGATTTATTTTGTTGCCCTTCAATAATAAGGAATACGTTTGTGTTTTTTTTTTTTAATATTTTTTATTTCCTTTTTTAATTACTATAAATAAAAAAAATCCCATATTATCTTTTACAGAATATTTTCTTTTTTCTTTCTTATGTTATACGAAAATATTATAACTGTCCATTATTTATTACAGGAGCAAAAATTCATTAACATTTTCTTGTATACCCACAAACAGGCCGTGCCTTTGTGGGATTTTTGTTTACTATTTTTCTATTAATATGTATTTCATTGATATGTAATTATACTTTATTTTTTAATACTCTGTTTTATTATTATGTTTATTGTAAAAAACAAAAAAATTTAAATATAATAAAAATAGACAGTTTTGAGAAGAAATATGGAAGTCTAGGCATTTACAGGGCTTATTTTATTATATTTTAATTTATTAGCATAAACGGCAAATCTGCCTTTTACAAACATTTATAATACTAACATATTTGGCTTAATATATATTTTTTTTGAACATAGATTTCCTTATACCCAAGATTTATAACAAAAATAAACCTAAAAATTATACAAGATTTATATTTAAAAAAATAACCTAAAAATTATACAGCATATTCAGTAGAAAGTTTAAATAATAAAAATATTCTCAATCATAAGTACTGTTTCATACAGCTGGGCAAAGTGAACAAAAAACTGTATATATTATGAAATGCATGAATAAATGAATATAATTACCATTCACCATCTTTGAAAAAGTTCAAAAGGTTTGTTCCATAGGAACAATACCCTACACTAAATATATCGCTCGTCGCATATTATTCATTCGATGTGTATCAGTTAAATTTAAAAAATAAAATGCTTTTTTTTTTCAGAATACGGTTTTGAAATTTAACACACTTAAAAAAAAAAAAACAATTTATATCATTTCGTCATTTGAATTTTAACAAAAAGGTTTCTAACTTTTTACTAAGCTCTTTATTGTACCATTTTTAATACAATTTACAAGTTTTAAGCAAATATATTATTTTCATACTTACGCACCCATACACACGAACCCTCTCCCTCATTCATCCCCACACGCACATGTATCCTCTCCCTCATTCATTCACGCATACACACATATGAATACAAACGTCACACAAATACAATTACTAAACTTCTTTTTTTATATATTATGTGTCATTATATTTACAGTGGATTTTTTTAATTGGCTTTAGTATTGTTAAGATTTTTCTAATTATTTTGTTTATGTAATAGCTGTAAAAATCCCAAATAAAATAAAATAAATAAATATCAGATACGACCTATCATTGACTGGTTTAAGTGGCCACTTTACACAACCTTCACCATTTTGCCTATGTTTAAACATTCTCTCCTCAAAAATGTTTTCCCTCTATGTTGCAACATATTTAGATCTGAATAACTCCCTAGGGAGGAAATCCAGCCTGTCTGCAAACATTTGGACATATTTAAAACATCGTTGAATAAACTAACTGGCAAAGGGAAGAAATATACAAATTAGAAAATTGTTTTCAGGCGTTGCCTAGTAGGTGAATTGGTTCAGCCGGATGAATCTCACCCACGTGATAAAGGTTTCAGCTATTTTACTTCACTAAAGTCAACAGAAGAAAGAGTTGAGGAAATAAGGATGTTCAAACATAGGCAGGATGGTGACTGTTACGCCGTGTGTAAAGCGGCCACTTAAACCAGCCAAATGTAAATGCCTAGTCTTCCATATTTTATTATGTGTTTTAATGTTTTCCCTCTGTGTTGAAAGTTGTGAAATCCAGCCTGTCTGCAAACTTTTGGCCATACTCAAAACATTGAGGAATAATAATGAATATAAAAACTTGTACACATTTATTGAATTATTTAACGCAGGTGAAAATTTGAATAAAACGTTTGGAATTTTTTTTTTGTTGCTTTTTCGGCCATTTATGTTCGATGTTTTATTTTTAACTTACTAACAAAAACATTTTTTAAATTGCTATATCAAAAAATACACTATAATATTAGTTTATTTAATTTTTAATGGGTAAAATTGAGACTTGTTAAAAAACAGTGAGATCATTTTTACAATAAATATGGATAATGTAGTTAAATTAGTTATTATTTTACAATACTTTCCAACTTAAAAAACTTTAGCGTTTAACGTTTTTCTTTATTTTAGGTTAGAATATTAAACGAGGTATACAATATGTATGTTGTACAGTGTTTATCGTCCATTTTGTTGCGTAGGCGTAGTGTAATATTATATCTTAGTTCATTAAACAAAATTTCGATATAGCAGGTATCAAAACGTATGTCTGCATGAAATAACTTCAATCGTTAGTCAATAAATATTCTAAAATATCTGTTTACAAATTAAATGCTCACAGGGCCGCGATTACAAACGCCATCTTCACCGGTACATATCGAGACGGTATAAACGAATATCAATATTTATGTACGGAAATGTGTACGCGTATATGAAAATTCAAACTATCTTCGTCGGTAACGTGTAATTGAATACATTTAGAAAAAAATCGTAAACATATTCTAATTTTCGAACGGAAAACTTATTTTTAATTTGAAGATAAATTTAATCTTCCATTAGCATACGGACCCAGATCAATTCCCAGGTGCGTGCAGTTTTTTATATGCAAATGTTACAAAAACAATGACATCTTAAATAAAAAATATTATTTTGATCTCATTAAGATAACGATGCAACAAGTAGGTATTTAAATTGCAGTGAACTATGCACCGTTATATGTGTGGACAAGAAAAATGGGAGATTCAAACACTTTTGTAAAATTATCGCGAGATATGGAATAATCAAAGTGATAGCATCTTTCTATGCTTGGAGTTATATGAGTATGCATTAATAAAGAAAAGTATTGTCCATTAATATAATAAATAATATCTTAAACCCGTTATTGTTTGACGTTTTATTTTTTGTGAATCTTTGTAGGTTTTGTGAATAAAAATATAATATAGAAGGGTTTGATGTCCTGCTGCTTTCAGCAAACTATATAGCACAACCCGGGTTTACTGTGCACCTCGGTTAAGCTTAGATTATGCCATTTCATAGTCATCTGTAAGTGGGAGAGCACTACAATTAATTATTTCAAGGGCCAGTCACACAACGAGAAGTAAAATTATTGTTGGATATCGTCAGAATGAGTTGTTTAATTTTTTTTCTAGCAACCCACAAAGTCGTTAAGTTTAAACTCTTATAACTCCGTTTTTTTGTGCAACTGGCCCTAAATCATTTTATATAAGTGTAATTGGGTGATATTCCTAGAACTTGTACATTTTTTACCGATCAAACAATTCTCAGTTAACAATTCTTTTTTTTTTATCGCGTGTTTGATGTACTCACATGGGTGTAATTATTTAAATAGATGCCAGCATGGAAAAGATTTAGAGGTTAAAAATCTAAGAATCATTAAATAAGAACCTCGTGGATTAAATTGCATGAGAGTTCATAATTTATCTAAAACCGTATGACGTAAATTACTAAATACACGAAGTTATTAAGACAGACGTCCTCTTCCAGCCAAAGTGCAGAATGAGAATGCATTTGAAACAAACACGTTTAAATAAAAAAATGAATAGAATGATTGCAAGAATCAAGTATAATGGAATAATACGTTGTTTTTGTGCATAACATCACAATATTCAAAAGGAGATGAATGTTTCATCATCATTGCCCTTTCCGCACCTAATGGTGCATAGGGTGCTGCATTGGTACACCAATTCCAGCGTATCTTGATAAAAAAAAATGAAGGTAAGATAATCAGGGACTATGAAATATCATATTGTAAAAGCACATTTTTAAATATATATTTCATGTCGACCATGTCGGGAATCGAACCCGAGACCTCTTGCATGGTAGGCAAACGCCCTGACCACTACACCACGAGGCAGACTGTTTGGACGAATGTTTAACTGCTATGTATAGTGTTGCAACAATGGATACTACTATAAGCAGGAATTACATATTTGGAAGTTGACAAAAATTTGGACAATATTATGTTATAATATCAATGTATATGGTCCAAATCAAATAGAACTTAATATTCTGTTTATATTGTATTTTATAACATTATGTATCTAGCTGCTTTAAACCTTTAAATGCATTTCTTTAGCTTTTTAAAAAAAAAAATTAACTAACTAAACTTCTAAACTCAGATCTATATTTTACTTCTATATATATTGTATTTTTTTTTAATTTATGTTGTTTATACACTCATCTTTTTATTTTTATACCAACTATACTTCTTAACACTGTTCCTATCTTTTATTTTTTTAAATTTATGTTGTTTATGTACTCATCTTCTTTTTTTATACCAACTTTACTTATAAACACTGTTCTATCTTTTACTGTTTTGTATTGTATTTTTTAAATTTTATGTTGTTTATATACTCAGGATTTATATAACTTCCATATATGTAAAAGCCTTATGGGCGTGAAAAATTAATGTAATAAAATATACAAGTGAGAGCAATACGTAGTATACATGAGAAATCGTGTTAACAAAATCTTATATAACATAAATGAGAGCGTGTACATACTCGCATCTCGTATATAACATAAGAGTTTATTTAGTCTCCCACCAGTCTACGAAACCCAGTCAGTCACCGGTGAAAAATCCTAAAAAGTGGTCGGAACTAAAAAACCTGTTTCATTTATTATAATTAAATCGCAGTTCCACCAAGAAATGTCTACAGAAAACCTAATACTTAGATCACACATGTATGATAAATTTTACCACAAAAAACTGCATGAATGAATTAATAGAAAAACGATATAGGCAAGCAATAAGGTGTCTAATGTGGTAAGTTTCGTGGTCACGTGATGAGGACAAGAATATTTTGGATTTCAAAGGGATTCGCTAACGCATATTGAACGTGTAAGTTCGAATTGCGAGTCGTTAAGATAAAAGGTCTTTTAACGTATAACCTATGCCATTTAAGTCACTGTTCTAACAAACTTGAAGCACCTCTATTTAGCCAATAAATGCCCATTAATACTGCGTTGACGTCCTTCGAACGCAAGAAGTGGGGTGTTTGTGTACCTACATAATAATTATCTTATCGCCGGAATAATTAATTTATTAAAACAAATATTTTTTTTCGAAAAACATAAAGCATAAAGAAAATATATTATTTTTTTAGAACTTTAGTATCAAAGATGTTCATAAATTTCAAATGTACACTTTAAAGCCAGTTTTCGTACTTACGTTATTTGAGGAGGGTCCCATACCCTACTGATAAATACAAAAATTATCAGAAAACAATTAAAAATAAATTTCGTCGTCTCTGATGCTATTCAAATCATGGACAAATAAATAGTGAGAATTGCTGGCGTTTTAAGGGTTTGAGTAATGAGACTTTGCACTAGGGAGTAACCCTGATGTTAAACTGTATCGGAGTAGGGGGTCCCCACGTGAGGTCGCCCGATCACGAGACCTCTGTTGGATTGCCGAACAAATTCGGCGACACACAAATTCGGCGACACACAATTTCGCAACGATGAATAGATTAGCAAAAACAATCCACGACTTACTCTCGCCTCGGTCAATCCGGTAAACTTTGTATGTGTCGATATGTGGTGCCGTGACGGCGGCTGGCGGACGACTGGCGACGGCGACGACGGACGGCGGATAAGCGATTAAGCGGAGCAGCCAGCAGGCAGCTGACAACTGACAACCTACTGATTCTAGCTATTGGTCTACTAAAGCTGGCTGGTGTTATCATCTGGTCTCGTGATTGTTCTGCACGACGTGATGCCGACTGGAGCGCCACCGCAGGTCCTTCTAACCCTGATGAAGTGATAACTGACGATAATAAAATAATTAGCATTAGCATCGTGAATTCTCGATTAATTTGCAATAGCAACTGTCAAAGGTACTTGCTAACTTTAACTCCTGTGTGGCTACAATGTCACATATTATTTATTCTTCTTTTTTTTTTCACGTTATAAACAATAATTAATAATAAAAGTAATGTGACCTTACTGAGGTTACCCGTGCCGAGGACACTTAACCATATTTTTATTTTTTTTACATGCGAGAATATACAAAGAAGACTAAATATACAGAGAAACAACCAAATGTTCAGACAGTTTTAAACACTACGTATTTATCAACAATGATTTGAGTTTGTTCAAATTTTTGTAGACAAGGACCAGATGGAAGAATCGAAGGAATACAGATGTTCAAATATAGGCAGAATGGCGAATGTTGCAGTGTGTAAAGTGTCCACTTAAACCAGTCAATGACAGGTCATAAGCCCTGTGGGTGCCTTGACTCCTATAGTCCCATCTCTAAAATATTCTTCGTCCCTGTTGTAATATGTTAATACTATGTATTTATGTTTATGTTTCATAAATAAGTATGTATAATAAAGTAGACTTAATAATACATCTCCTGTATTTTTTTAATTTTATTTATGCTTCATTTAGTTAGTTCAAAACGCCTTAATAACTAATATAAACATTTAATAACATTACAATTAAATAATTAAGTCGTATTTTTTTGCTATTTTGATCTTAATCATATGATTATTTTTATACATTATTGAAAATATGTTATTAAACAGTATATATTTATAATACATGTTAATTTATTTATTCAAAAACCTGTATTTCAAAACGTATCGTCTTTTAATTAATGTAACATGAAATTACAGCACCGTTTAAAAAGGGATTTTAGCAGTGTTTTAAGAGAAATTGTGATCAAAATTTTCCCCCTGCCTTTTTTTTGCCCTCATGACGAACAGATTCTCGGCAAGATCACAATAATTAATTTTTTCAAGCCTGGGTGAACTGTGCTGTACAATACACTATTGTAATTGGGACTCTTGGTCTGTTGCGGTGAGAAAAATACAAGTAGATCTGTTGGTAAAATGTGTGAACTTTTTAAGTCGTTTTTAAGGAATACTAACTGTAATTTGAGGAATGAAAGCCGCATATTAAGAATACACGATAAGAGACAATATTGTCAACCCATATACACTTCAGATAAGATAAGATATCTACGGAAACTCGTTTAAAAAACACCTAATAACACAATTGTGACTAATGAACAGTGTTTAGCGATTCCTATACTGAGCCATCTTGATCGCACGAGTTATCTTTATATATATAATTCCTCTGTACGTGTGATGTCACCGTACTCCTCCTAAACGACTAAACCGATTTACGTGCGGTTTTCAGAGAAATATAGATCTTTGCGCTGTGCGTGTTCGTATATATTAAAATATTCAGTCGAATATGTAAAAAAAAAATGCAGGGGCATAAATGTTTTATTCATCGATCTACCAGGGTTGCATTCGAGGAGAAGGCATTTGCAAAAAAATGGAAAGATGTTGTTTTTGAATGTTTATAAACAGCATTTTTTTTTGGTATCTTAATCAGATTCATTTCTTAAATTCCTTATAATTTCTACCCATTTATTTCTTTTTATTGGATTTTTGGTAACACTGAAATAATATTAAATTCAATACATTTTTAAAAATCGTATTCCTATATAAGTACACCCCTTTTTTGGAGAGAAGACCGGAGTTTGACGTTTGCAAAAAGAATGCCATATTTGAAAAAATATTTATTTTATGTTTTGGAATTCAACCATAAACAAGTACCTAGGTACCTACTTAAATGAAATATTTTAATATTTACAATTTTAAGTTTTAGAGTTTAATCACAAAAAAGTACCTTCTTCTTCTTCTTCAAAGTCGGTCCCTCAATGCTGAGGATCGTGATCACCATGAACACTTCTAATTAGTCTGTTCCACTCCAGTCTGTCCTCAGTCCGACGTACTGACTCATCAAATTTTAGCCCCGTAGCCACCTTTATTTGGTCAGTCCATCTATATGGAATTCTACCCCGGCTTCTCCTACCTTTAACTCGGCCAGACATTATTGCCTTGAAAAGTAAAAGTACCTAGGTACCTACTAATCAATGAAAAATCTTTTTCCAAGCTAATAGCAGGCAAACCACCGTTCGGGCAGGACAACGTCTGTCGGGTCCGCTAGTGTATCTATAAAGGTATGGGTATAGTCGGGGTCTACGTTAAAGGAATTCGATAGGGTGTTGTGACGCTGTGTTGTGTAGTTGTGTCCGGTTAAGTTTAGTACTTTTTTACTTTATAGAAAATTGTTTACTTCCCATTGTAATCGGGGCTCTGATTTGCCCTGTCAAACATTGATATAAGTCGATTACTGTAATACCAGTAGAAAAAAATATTATAGAAAATCAAAAGAACTAAAAAAAAATTATGTAATTGACAGATTAAAAAACAGTACATTCAAAAGGTATATTCATACTTCAAACAACACTAGCCTTTTAGACGTACTGGATTTCGTCTGGCAGTCTAGCATTGGCACTGTCGTCTAGCATTGTTCCAAAAAAACAATGCTATGCTTTGTAAATAATACGGTACACAATCATTATGCATGTACAAATGAAATGAAAACAAAATAATGTAAAAGGGAAAAATCTGTCAGTCTGGAAACATATTTTAGGCACCAATATTTTTAATTTGAAAACGGTCTAATAAGGCAAAACAATAAATGGAAGACCTTGTTTTAAAAACTTCAATTTATTTATACTTTTACATTATTTGTAATCTTTTTTTATACAGAATAATGTTCCCTCACTGGGGTGCCCCGTGCCGAGGGAAACATTTTACAAAAAGTGAAACATGCCTTAAATTAGTTATTTAACAAAGTTAACATAATAACAATAATAATAAAAAAAAACGTAATTAATATAATTAACTTAATTACCATTAATATAATAAGCAATATAAACCAAAATAATCATAAAAAAACATAACCGATTTATGTAGACCAAATCTCATAAACAGTACACACATTTTACCTATTTGGCTTGATCAACTCATCGATGTGCGACACCCACCTCCACTATCCATTTCTTAAAGCAATTTTATATTGTGAGTACTTACTAATTGTCCTTATAGATAATGGAAGTAGATTGTACACTTTAACCGAGTGGTAGGTCAATCCTCTTTGACCGAAGGTTGTATTAATTTTTTTAAGGTAGAGAATAATGTATGTGTGCGTATAATAACAGTGCTTTTACATTAAGTTGTTTTATAGATTTTACATTAAGATTTTCGAGTATACCGAAGGAGCTAGAGTTCTGATTGGGACTCTTAAGATAATTTTTATTAAAGCTTTTTGTGCAATTATTATTTGTTTGATCAGTGTGTCATTTGCACATTCCCATCCAATGATTCCATATTCCAAAACTGATTGAATTATTGAGTAATATATTTCTTCAATTTATTTTTAATAAGTTCGATTTGATTAGTCCACCTTAAATTCCCATTTATATAAATGCCTAAATATTTCATTGAATCTACTCTGTCCAACGATTTACAAATATATTTAACATTTGGAATTTGGTTATTGTAATTACAGCTGTGAATAGTTAAGGAAAGATTTGGATAATATACAGGGTGTTCTTTAAACCCTGTCACATCCGAAACCACGATAGTCAGTATGGGCAAGAAGACATATTGGCATATTTAAAAAATATTTAGAACAGAGAATTTTTTTAAAAATAAAATATTAAAAAAACAAATGGTTGCTAATTCTGTAGGGGAAAAGTGAGGGGGGCGCGGCGCAGTTTTTTTATTTTGTCACAATCCTACAATCTTCAGTAGTGTTTAAACTGATTACTGCGGTTTTACTGAGGTTATTATATCTTATTATGAAATATGTAAATCAATAAAAATATATAAATATTTGACATTTGCTGTTTTTAGAGCGAACTGCAGAATTTACAGTAAATAGTTATAATAAAACATCTTTAAATTTTTTTTTTTAGAAAAGGTGAATTCAATATTATGTACTCGTATGTACCTACTCTTGGATCAACTACAAAATGGATGGACAAAGAATCAGAAAATCAAAATGGAAAAAACGGATATTTGCTATTTTTAAAAAGAGGTCTTCAATTGTCCGATGTTATTTATTTACATACATGTAGTTTATTACATATTGTTTGAAACATAAGTCCCAACTCCATGGGACTAAAAGTCTTGTTTTGAGATGGGACGAGCAATTTGTTGACACAGACACATGAGTATATCACCACAAATATAAGATCAGAAACAAAAAATAATTTAAAAAAACATATCTATGGCATATCAATATGATAAACAGTAAACTCAAACATTCGGAAAATCATCAAGGAATTATCTACTCAAATCCCTCCCACTCAGGAAACTCCAGTCCTTAACTCTTCCCCCTCTTTTTTTTGTTGTCAAAATAATAAATACGTATACTAAAATCAGTGCTTGATTTAATTCAATTCCTTACTTAAGTGGAGTTCTAAAAAATGAACCCCAACTCAATAAACAAACTAAAAATTCTAAACAAAAATACAAGCAATCTCTATATCTCTAAGTATGCAACTTTTAACTATCTAACTAAAACATTTTTAAATCAAATGAAATATAGAAGGCGCCAAAAACCGAATGAATAAAATATATATAAAGAATTTGAAGTAGAAAATATATTTAAAGAATTCAACGAAAAATAAACGAGTACTTATTGACTGGAATTTTAAGTAAAACAGATGCTAAAATAATATTTATACGGATCTTTAAACAAAGAGAAGATCTAATAAATTGATGAAGAGATTCTATCTAAAATCAAACAAATTTCTTTCACGGCAAGACAGCGATCGGAAGAAAAATTTGACAAGAAACAGTTTTATGATGTTAAAGGTAATTTCGTATGAAATATTATCTTGGTGAAAAATAAAAAAATATAAATATACGTTTTTTTAAATATTACATATTACACTCCATTTATGTCAAGCATACAAGTTTCGATTCATCGATTGATGAGTATATTTTTAAAAAATAATTTTAAGAAAAATATTCAAGTATCATGTCATTACGGTTTCCTCCAACTACTGGGTAACTTTCATTTAAGTTAGAAATTACATTAAGCAAATGTATACATTACTTTCAACGTCTTTGTAAGCGTGTTTAAAGAAAATAAATAAGTAACAAATTAAAGCATTATCTACTTCTATTTCTACTCAACAACAGAACACCAGAAAGTGTGTAAATTATTCAACGCCTGACATGTGAATAACGCAAGAAAAATAAAATATACTGCAGTGCTGTTGAAGTGCAACATCACTTATTGAACATAGTTATTTGGTTTTTCTATTTAGTTTTTCTACTAGGTCTTTAGTATTTTTTATTTTCTCTCTATCTATCCTCACCTCTGTTGTATACACCATGATTTGGTCTGACACACGTTTTGTAAATCCGAATTATGTTTCCAATAATCATGTGTTTATTGTACTACACGACATTTCTTAGGCATCCAGATGTTTACTAACTGAGATGAATATGTTCTCATCATCACTATGGCAGCAT
Source organism: Micrasema longulum (assembly GCF_059751315.1). Classification (NCBI taxonomy): domain Eukaryota; kingdom Metazoa; phylum Arthropoda; class Insecta; order Trichoptera; family Brachycentridae; genus Micrasema; species Micrasema longulum. Next base: position 94,719 of record NW_028279209.1, on the reverse strand, counting down.
CATATGCACGGCATGTGATGTTAATGACCTTATCTCCCTTAGTAGATTCACTACTTTTTTTTTATTCTTAAAAGCTTTTTTTTTATACATTTATTCTGCTTGTGTAAGAAAAGGTTTTTGGCGTATATATTTTTGTGCTATATTTAGTTATAAAGGTGCTAAACTTGCTTTGTTTCTTTGTTGTTCTCAATATGTGCTATTTTCTAAATGTTCATATTATTTATGTCCCGAATTGAGTTGTTGTAACTCCTGGGAATGTAATTCAACGTATTATACTTGTAAAATACTTTGTGTTTTATGATTTATAAATTTTAAAAAAAATATATTTTTAAAAAATTGCAGTTTTGCTAAATTTAATTGAGGATGCACAATTTCTTTATTTAACTAACAAAAAAGTGTAATTCCGCCTCGATACAGACTTATCTAATGAGCCATGTAATAAGAAAATAAAATATTTTATAAAATTAGGATAAGAAAACATATAAATAAATATATATCTTAGTTAAGATTTACATATATGATAACATTCCTACATACTTTACGGATTTGGGCTTGGAAGGGGAGATTTAAAAAAATGAGAACTCTCGCCTTCCACACAATAGCCAGACTCTTTAAAGACCTGGTCTTGGATGGCGAGAACTATTCACGGGGACGCGTAACAATAGATCTTTACGGGTCGCAGTGACGTCAGGATAGCCCTGACCCCTACCTCTAAGAATGAGAACATTGGTTCACGTACATAAAATAAACTATCAAAATGCTAGAAGTAATATTTTATAAATATTATTTTTTAAATATTTTATGCCCTTGGCCTCGGGTGATGGTTTGTGGGCATATATTTGCTTGTCATACCTAAACGAGACCATTAATTTGGCTCCCGGGGACCTGAATCTCCTTCTCAGTTCTCACTGGAGTGATTCTCATTCAGCGCGGCCACGCCGCGGGAGTTGGCACTTTTCACTTCAGTAGACCAGAGTGTTTAGGTGGCTGAGTTTGGATAAGGACCCAATATTGCGGGGTATAACGCGATCCCTTGCCTAGGGCTACTGGCGAAGACCTCAATGGCTGTGATGGCGGAGATGAAGTGCATCAGTGCGGCGGAGCAGGTGGAAGGGGCACAAATCTTCTCTCAAGCCACCCGGACTTACTTCGGGCTATGGGCTGTTGGGAGACAGCGGCGTCAGGCAGGACGTTGTGTCGAGGATGGCAGCGGAGGAACAATAGTCAACCATTTTTCTTTGAAAATTTTAACGTAGTTATGCAGAAAGCAGCCGGTCGTAGAAAAGTGAAACTGAGATAATAGCACCTTTGTGAAAATACTGAATAATCAAATCTACACAACAGTTAGAATGTTTTTGACTTTAACGAATGATAAACAATGAAAACATTAGTTTTTTTTAATATTACAAACAAGAATTTTGTTGTAATTGACCAGTTTCAATGATTTTTAGAGTACTGTAAGATTTATCTAGTGCTGTGAGATTTTTCTACACTTGATGTCACGATTAATAATCATATTATAGTCTCAAAATAAATTAAATTAAGTACATTATCGTTGACAAAGAAGTGGTACATAGATACTGAAGAGTAGCCAGATCTTATTTAACCGGTAAAAGGGTCGCTTATTCAAAACACTTGTCTAATTTTTAGCAATTCATTTAGCTTAGCATTTCGTCAATTTTCTCGTTTGGAGTCGCGATGATACTACAAGAGGCCGGCAATGAATACACCATGGTCATCCCCCTTTCCGCGCCCAGTGGCGCATAGAGCACTGCATTGGTAAACCAAATGCAGTGCAGTTTGATCACCTGTTACATTAGGGTAGGGTGATCAGTTTTACGCTTTAGGTGGCACTCCAGGAACAATAAAATACTGCACTTCAAAAACCTTTATAATCAATATTTCACGTCCATCCTACAAGGAATAGAACTGAGGACCTCACGAATGGTAGATGAACGCGTCAACCACTTCAGAGTGAGGCGGAGTCATCTGTACTTGATTTCCGTACTCAGGAGTTTTATCCGAGAGCATCCATCGAGTCGGAAACACTCGTTCAAGGTTCTGGGTCTGTTTTACGATGTCGGCCTCGTGGTGTAGTAGTCAGCGCGTTTGCCTACCATGCAAGAGGTCTCGGGTTCGATTCCCAGGATGGTTGACTTGAAATATTTATTTAAATATTTCATAGCCCGAGGACTGGCTCCTGAAGCGTTTTAACTGATCGATCATCTTACCTGCATGTAACGAAAAATGATCAAGCTGCAATTGGTGTACTAATGCAGTTCCCTATGCACCATTAGGTGCGGAAAGTGAAATGATGATAAATAATACAATGGGAAGTTAACATATATCTTCAATTTTATCTACAAAGTAAAATTAAGTGTTCTGCATTAAAAAAAATTCATACATTTTTTTTCTAAACATGTTCAATAATTACAGGTTACTGACGAAGATACTTTAATTTTTCATATATACACATTTTCGTACCTACATAAAAACCGATTCTCCTTTATACTATCTCGATGTCTAGATATGTACCGATAAAGATAGCATTTGTAATCGCGGCCCTGGTTCTATTTCACACGCAGAACTATATTCTTCATCCACCTGAACACAGATAATGTTTTATTTATATTTTTTAAAGCCTTTTGTTGATTTTTATGGAAACAAGAATTTATTGATGTGTAAAAGATTGCATTTATACACTTGTCAACGTTCCTTTGTCTGTAATTGGATACAACACGTCATCAAGGAGCGTCTCCAGCTAATAATATTAAATTCAGCTAAGTGGTTTGTCATCAGAAATGTCGTGATCATTCAATACTTGAGACCAGTGGTTCTTAACCTGAGTTGAAGTACTCTCTTATGGTGGAGAGAAGAGAGTTCAGAAGAAATTCATTTGGTTTATCTACACGAGGGAGTGCGGATATTATCCGTGGCTTTATACTACTGAGTTTCTCCAGGGTATGCTTGGTTTCAACAGTTTGAAGACTAGAAGGAATGTGTATTTAGTACGCATTTCGACAGCGTCATAAATACACATAGACAGCGTCAACATAGGCAGTTTGTTCCACATTCCAATACACAGGACCAACTTGCTTATGGGTATGCCTGTTGGAAGGGCTGTCTCTATGTTAAACAATATTACTTTGGACATTGACATTTTTCACGTCTCTGAGGGAGGTTTTCGTTACAAGATTCTCTTACTTTTTTAACATATTATTCTCACGATATTATGTATACAGCGTAAACATAGGCAGTTTGTTCCACATTCCAATACACAGGACCAACTTGCCAATGGTTATGCCTGTTGGAAGGGCTGTCTCTATGTTGAACAATATTACTATGACTAGACAGGTGCCACCGTTTTGTAGCAACAATTCACAGACAGTGTATACTTGTAATGCCGTATTAAATAGACTTCATGAACTCGGCAATAGTTATTCCCACGTATCTGATAGATTTAGTGTAGGGTACTGTTCCTATAGAACAAACCTTTTGAACTTTTTCAAAGATGGTGAATGGTAATTATATTTATTTATTCATGCATTTCATAATATATACAGTTTTTTGTTCACTTTTCCCAGCTGTATGAAACAGTACTTATGATTTTCTTGTTGTATTACTGTAGAATGTTTTATTATTTAAACTTTCTACTATAATGTACTCTCTACTATGCTGTATAATTTTTAGATAATTTTTTTAAATATAAATCTTGTATAATTTATGGGTTTAATTTTTTTTTATGAATCTTGGGTATAAGGAAATTTATGTTTTTAAAAAAATAAATATATTAAGCCAAATATGTTGGTATTATAAATGTTTGTAAAAGGCAGATTTTTAAATATATAGATATAGATAAACAAATAAAAATTAAATAAAATATTACTTTGGACATTGACATTTTTCACGACTCTGAGGGAGTCTTTCGTTACAAGATTCTCTTACTTTTTAAAATATTATTCTCAAGATGTAATGTACACCTACGTGTTATTTTTATATTTACCTAATTTTATTGACTTTTTATTTTTATTATGTCTATTTGCATGAATTAAGATACTTTATTTTGAAATGTACAAATACATGAATAAATAAAATAAATATGAAAAATTGAAATTGAACCTTTTGAAGTGCACTTTTGTTCCTAAGAAAAAATGCGGTGCACAAAAATCAAACGGTCAGAAAACAAAGAAAAATATGCCGACAAAACTTTTATTGCAAAATAAACATATTAAATAGCAGCAAAATAAATAAAACTAATTAAAATTACACTTAGAAAATGGCAGTTTATTTTATGTGAAAATCGATTGAAGTGATAGTGAGCCTGTTGAATTTTGCAAATTTCAGAAATAGGTGGAATATGATAAAGCTACCATCAATGAGGACGTTGACCCCTTCGGGAAATTAAATGTAAAAAATGTATTCTTACGCGCGGTAAAAATTATAGCATCCAATTGTATGAAAAAATAATAAAAAATATTTTGGTAAAAACGAACCACTTTAAACGACGTCACCAGTTCTTCCGAATCAACCAATGATACGAAAAATTGAAATAGATTTCCGATTAACGGTAGTCGACTGCCTAATCAGCGGAACTCGCCGGGAAGAAGGGGAAGAGAACTTGAGACGTCCTGCGCGGGTAATTTCAAAAATACGAATTTAAAAAAAATAATAGCGTTTATAACACCATACATGTTTTTATTTTTTTAAATTGGCTTAGTTAAATAGTCTATGAACAAATAATAATAACAATAAAATCCACTGGCCTTCCCTCATTAGTTTTTGTTGAGAAACCGAGATAATACGAATACGGACGTCTAAAGGACTTTTTTGGCTATCACTATTTCTCGGATTGTCCTGCTTTTTTTTGCGGTGCACTGGTTAAGAACCACTGCTGAAGACTGACATTTAGCGTGACACGAAAAAATGACGAAAACACAAATCATGAAGATGTTATTTTAAGAATATCTCCAAGTACCTACACGATGAACTTGATTTATTAAAGGTTCTAAATTTATTGCAACAGAGAAGGAAAACATTTTTTAAAAGACAATATGGAAGTCTAGGCACTAACTGGGCTTATGACCTGTCATTGGCTGGTTTAGGTGGCCACTTCGCACACTGTGTAACATTCACCATTCTGCCTACTCTATGTTTATACATTCACATTTCTTCAACTCTTTCACCTGTTGACTTTTAAGAGCCGAAACCTTTATTGATGCGGGTGAGATTCACCTGGCTGAATTATTCCACGTCAATACAGGTTTCCGCTCTTTCACTTCACAAAATTAAACGGATGGAAGAGTTGACGAATTGTGGATGTTCAAACATAGGCGGATAATGCATAATGATAAATGTTACACAGTGTGTAAAGCCAACCAATGACAGGTCAAACGTAAAGACCCAGTAAATGCATAGACTTCCATATTCCATTTTCAAAAATCTTTCCCCTCTCCGTTACGATAAATTTAAATCTTAATAAACCCCTAGGGCAGGGGTTACCAATCTTTTTCAGCCCGCGGCGCACTTACAAGTTTAGTATTTTGTCACGGCGCCCTACATTAGTAAGCTATTTGGAATAGATATAGTGACTATATATATATGTTATAGTCGAAAGAAATAGAAGTTAGGTAGATAGGCTGTCTTTAAACATTTGAATACACATAAAACATTGTTTTTTTATTTTTTATTTATTTACTTAAGTTAGTTAATATTACATTGTATATTAACTAATATATTTACAATTATAACAAATACTTATTAAATATTTCTTACATAACTACATTATTACAATAAACATAACATTTTTTTTTTAAATCCGTAAGTTTTCTTTCATTCTTCATACTTTCAGGCATCTCATCATACAGTTTTAACCCTTTATACATTAAGCTATTCTGTGATTTTGTTTTTTTCTTAAGTGGTAGTCTTATCCTATTTCTATTTCTTGTTACAGGTCGTCTAAAATAACTAGTATTAAAATATTACTCGTAAAAATAACGAGCTAAAAAACGTTATGAATATTTTAAAGATACTTTAATAAAATGATTTTTCGTGTCGAACATAGGCAGAATGGTGAATTGACCAATGACAGGCTATGAGCCCTGTAAATGCTTAGAATTTCATACTCCCTTATCAAAAATGTTCTCCATCTAAGTTGAAATACGTTAGTGAAAATTATTCCTTGCCTTGTTTATTCAATCAGGTGTGTGAGCAGTAAGTACGAGTGTATTCATTTTGCCGCGTGGATTTCTACCGTCGTGCCGCGTCGCGCGTCGTATTAAATGGGCCAAAGGGTACCACCTTGAAAACGTTGTACAACATTATAATTGTATTACAGTGGACTTATTACAATTTGCAAACATTAAAGCAACGTTGAAATGAATAATATACCTACAGACTTTGGCACGCAGTTCACATAGCTATTTATAAAATCGTTTGTGATCTTATGGTCGGTGAAATACATTAAGCACCAACTATTGTTTCGATGTCGAAGAGTTATTTTACAATCTTTAACCACAACACTTAGAGATTTTGCACTGAAAACGGCGGAAGTTCGACAATCGATTAGTATTATTGTAGTTTGATGTTCGGCGTGTGAAAACTAAAAAATTTTTTCTTCAAAAGCGTTTTGGCATTTTTTGAAGACAAATGTAAATATATTTAATATTATACATTATTTAAGATTGTCCAAATGTTTGTAGACAAAAAACTGGATTTCACCCCCTCGGGAGTCATTAAGATTAACAAATTACAACAGGGGTGGAAAATACGTTAAATAAGGGAAATATGGTAGTGTAGGCATTTACAGGACTTATGACCTGCCATTGGCTGGTTTAAAAGGCCACTCTACACACGGTGTAACATTCACCATTGTGCCTATGTTTAAACATCCATATTTCTTAAATTCATCCATTTGTTGATTTTAGTGAAGTTAAAGAGCTGAAACCTTTATTGTTGTGAAGAGATTCATCTGACTGAATTATTTCACATACTAGGCAACGCTTGAAAACAATTTTCCAATTTTGAAACTTCTTCATGGACCAGTTGGTTTTATTACAATATTTGAGTTTGTCCTGTAAATGCCTACACATTCGTTCCCTTATTTGAGGTATTCTCTATCCCTGTTGTAATTTGTTAACATATATGTTTGACATATAGGCATTGCTCGAATCAAGGGAGACAGGAAAAACCAAAATATTCAATGATAAGTAAATGAATAATAAATTTTATATATTTTTTTACTTATTTTGTTTATTTTTTTATTTATTTATTCATATAAAGATACATATTACAACAAAAAAACGTATTCCTAACTCTTATGAGGCCAAGAGCTTCGTGTTGAGTTGGGATACAACAAAATAGAAAGTAGAAGCATGCATATTATTAAAGAATACTACAAATAAAACTTATATCATAAACATAAATTTCAGTAACACATGGACAACACGCTTAATAGTATATATAAATATATGCAATGTATCGCAGCAGTCTCCTGCAATGGTCTCTTCCCTTAGTCAAAATTACAACAACGTTAAAAATTGTCGTACCTGTAAAAATAAACAATGAGGCAAAAGACAACAATAAAATATTATTTGATTTTGTTAACGTTTTGCCAATTAACAAACAGTGTCAGTATAAGATAATGACAGATCATTTCCTCGATTGCAATTTTAAATCCAAAATAAACCACCAGATCATGACCCGACAAGTATCGGCACAGCAGCTGATGGTACCACGACAGAAAAACTACTATGGTGACAGAACAATGGGTAGTGTATTACCAAAACTGTACAATTTAATACCAGCTAAAAATCGTGAAGAAAAAAACCTAATTTCATTTTAAAAAAATAGTCAAAAAATTATTAAACAGCAAGTGAAACTTAAGTGTATAAATATATTTTATCTTCAAGTATTATTAAACTATGTACTTACTTACAAATTTTAAAAAAAAATGTAATGTAACCCGCAGACAAGCTTCGGCTTTGCGAGAGCAAAAATACAATTATGTATGTAACTTATTTGATAAAGGGAATAAAACTTTAAAAAAAAAAAAGTTTTATTCTCTCCCCTGAAAATGCTGCTTTTTTGAAAGAAATAGTAAATGTAAAAGCAAAGACAAATAAATATTTATTTTTAATTGATTTATAAAGTTATTTAATTTACAATCAAAATAATTCAAATCCAGACGTGCCTGGAAACCATAATTAGACTTAAGATGACCGGGAAACAGAATTTCATTATTTCTGAGTCTACGTGAAGGAACATTAAGAGGAATTTGTTGGAGAATGGTCGGGACATGAAATGAACCATCAAGTATTTTAAAGATGAAGATCAAATCTGCATAGAATAGACGTTTTGAAAGACTCAATGCACTGAGAAAAAGTTCCATATCGGAATAGTTATCTCTTGTGATTCCTAATTTGTAAGCAATTTCAAACATTGCTATTTTGTACATAAATTCACATTTTATAAAACGAAAACAAAAGTAAAAGTTTAAGTGGTGGCCTGATCATCCTTCCGCCAATATGTCCTTTATCTCGTCATATGTAGTTACCAAAGAACATAAGTAAAACGATGGAAATTTTAAAAATGTTATTTCAGACATGGAAATACCCAAGTTGAATTGAACTCTAAAAATATTTCCCGAATCGACTCGATAACAATAAAACAATGTAAATATAATTATGATATACATTTCTTTAGATTTTTACGACCGTTTAGATGCAGGTTTTGTTTTCAGAGTTATTGAACCGTGTGTTGTTCGCAATTTTCAACTTTTCGGATCGTATTGAAGCGTTCATCATCAAAGTTGAAAGTTGATCAATATAATTCGCTGTTTTGGTAGTATGTGCTCCGTTTAAAACTAACTTTCGAGCTTTATTTAACTCAAAAATGCAGATTCGCGACTTTGGCATTGGCACGACAATATATTAAAGCCCTATGGAGGTAAATAAATAAACAATCAGAAGCGGGTCGGTCTTAAGTGTATCCAAAAAATGACACTGTCTTGGAAATAAAAAAAAAATACAGATCAGTTTAATTTAAATTTTCATTAAGTATACCATCTTAAATACCAGTCAAATTTAAATATTATTATGATGAAAATAAAATGCATTTATTTTTCATTTCGACCATCTTAGGAATCACCACATGCATAGTAATATAATGCACTAAACCACCTACAAATTGAAATACTTATATACGGGCGGCCTCCGTGGTGTAGTGGTCAAGACGCTTGACTCACACACGAAAGGTTCCGGGTTCGATTCCCAGTGAGAACACAAAAAATTAAAATGTGATTTTTCTCAAGCCTGGGTGTTCTGTGATGTAATTCACCACTGTAATTGGGCCTCCTGGCCTGTTGTGGTGCAAAAATAAATAAATAAAATAAATAAATAAAAAACAACAATGCTATATAATCCATAATATATTCATATATAAAAATATATTATTATGCAGGGTTATTCTGTCACAATTTCGTTTGGTAAGTTTGTTCGTTCGTCATATATCCATCTCATTCTAACGCAATCAAAACCATATGTTTCGCTCTCGTTCCTTTTCTTACGATACGAATGAATTTACGAAACGAATTAGTTACAGCATACATCCACAGTTACAAAATGAATCGATTACATTGATTGTTGAACTTGACTTAACCGAGTCTTTCGCAACAATAATCGGTACGTACAATAAAGTACGAAGCAACGCCAGCAAGATTTGTAGCAGAGATGGTTATTTGCAAAATAATGTTCTATCATTTATATTTACAGAGGCTGCTCACTTTATTATAATCAACGCAATTTTTAATGTTGTAATTTGCGAATAACTTGTTTGGAGTGTACCAAAATCATAAATTAAACCGTATGTATATCTGCAAATCCTCCACATAGTTTTATAAGTATTAGCATTATAAGTACTGAATAAGTTTATTTAAGTAAAGTGAAAAACATACACATTTTCCTATTCTCGACATTTAAGACTTTTTTCCAGTTTATCACAAAATATTTTTACTTTTCAAACTATAAAATTGTTTTGAATTTTAACTGTAGCTAAATTTTACTACATTGTTTGTGCTATAATATTTTTTACAACAAATAGTTTAAAGGCTGCATGCAAAACATGCACTTTTTAATCGTTTTCTTCGTTTTCAGCAATGAGTAAGGATTATGATCTTACACCGAGAAAAACTAAACTAAAATAACGGTCTCATGTAAATGAATTTAGTCTATAATAAAACAAATAAAACAACTTTGTTTTTAATCACTATTTTTTTTTTTTTAAATTTCCACCGACCGGTTTCAAAGCAAACAAGTTTCTTCGTCAAGGTTTACGTAACTAATAAATTATTTCCTATTTTATTTTTATCATGTCAACTAAATACAACACGTGGACCCAATAAATTGAGTCTTTTTTTCCTTGCAAGGGTGGTAATTTGATATCAATATTTTCGTAGCTAGACAGGAGAGGACTAAAATAAATATTGTTTTTTTGGTTATTAATTATTTTTTTCTTATTATGAATCGCTTGTTTAATTTCTAAGATTTCTAAGTGGTCTAATTTTAATATTTTATTTTCAACATGAAGTACTTTTAATCCAGTATCTTTATTGACGTTATGATTATTTTCTATCAGATGGTTGGCGAATTCAGAAAGTTATTATTATTTAAGCACCTTAAGTGTTCTTTTACTCTCATATTAAAGTTTATTTTAGTTTTTCAAATGTATATTGAATCGCAATCATTACAATTAAATTGGTATGTTTATTATAATGAATAACCACAAAGTTAGTGCTTCAAATATAAAATTTATGAAATTAGTCTAGATCACTAAAATGTAAAAATCGACATTGAGTGATCACCCTCTGTATTTAGATACACAAAGTCATTTCAGAATCTTAGCATATTATACACATTATATCATTGTGCACATACGAGTATAACGCTTAGTATGTATTTCAGAATTACGACAGTTTTCATTCATTTAATGAGGAAGTTCCTCAGAGTAATAATGCGTAACCTGAAGAGAAGCCCAAACGTGATAAAACCATCCTATGACTATTGGGTATTAAGTTAGCTACAGTTCGCAGCAAAACAATGGGCCGTACTCAGGTTGAGAATTGCTAAATGGATATTAATTTTCATTGTAATTACATTTAAATATGTACCTGTGTATTTATCATTGCAGGGTTATTCCAATCTATTTTTCTATAATTCGCCTATATTTATTTTATAAAACTGAAAATACATGTTTGTGTTTATTTTTTTATTTATTTTATTCACAACATATTTATGTTATATTTATTGAGACATAAATCCCAGGTCTAGCTGTTTTTAGCAAAACATAGAATTGACCTTAAGGCGCCCGATAACATCAATATCTCATTTTTTTCTAAATCGTGGACTGTCTGCTTTCTGCAAAACTACGTTCAAATGACGACAAAAAATTTAGTCCGCGTTCTTTTACCATCATTCCATGTCCGCTCCCAAGTTGGAACATACGGTGTCCACGAAGATCCTACAAGCATCTCTGTCGCCTGGCAGCTCCTGTGCATCCTCCCAAGTCAGGTTCGCGTCCCATAGTTCTGACACGAACTGCCAATGAACAGTCAGCAGTGGACGTCCAGGACGTCGAGAACCTGATGCCTTGTAAAGTAGGCAAGCGTGGTTAAGGCTCTCAGGAGGCATCCGCAGCACATGGCCAAGCCAACCGTATCGCCTCCGCTCGATGACAGTTGTCACCGGAGTTTGCTGCGTCCGTTCACTTATCAATTAATTTCTTACAAAGTCAAACCACCGCACACCCAAGATTCTTCTGAGACACTTATTCTCAAAACTCAGATTTTGCTGTTTTGGGCCCAAGTGAGGTGTCACGATTTGCACCCGTAGAGGAGAAAATGTGTTATGCGTTCCTTACTTAATCAAAATTTAAAATGTATTTATGTATTGACCAAAGTATTACAAAGCCGGCTCTTTTGACATTTCGATGCGTTTTCTGATAGTAAAACAGATAGAACAAATATAACAACTAAAATTATTTTTTTATGGTGGCAACGTTTTTACGGCTAGATGCTCTTATATGTTAATAGGGCAGCATCTAGCCACTGCAAATTTATTTATTTTTTATATCGTGATGTGGACAACACGATATAAAAAATAAATACATACATACACACCTCGGTACATATCGATGTTCCTACCCAAAACTTGATGATGGGGGGTCGGTAGTGTATCTTCGTAATCGCTCGGAAGAATTTATCTTCAACTATACCGCCATGGTAAAGGTATAACGTTCTTAACTTCCCATTGCAATCGCAGCCCAGGCTTTTTTTAGAGATGAAACGTCGGGCTTGTTTCATGAAAATTAGAAACTGAAAAAATTATTAAATGATAGGGTAATTTTACGATTTGGAATGGGATTAATAAAGATTCTTAGCCATGAGAAAGAGGACGAAGCAAGATTACGAATGTGTTTCGAGATTTGTCAAATATCATACAAGCTTATTCTCAATACACCGGTGAATTGTGGTGTTTTTGCGAGTTCTCAAATACAGTGGTGCCTCGCATAACGAACGCCTCGCACAGCGAACGCTGCACACAACGAACTTCCTTTTCGTTCATTTCACGATTCATACAACGAACTTCGCTTCACACAACGAACTTCGCTTCACACAACGAAGTCGCCCACTTCACACGATCACTGCCGATTTATTGCATCCTTCCGCGCAGGCAGTCGTTAGTCACTGAGCAGTACGCTTAACTTACGCACGTGTCACAGCAATCGTTGAAGAGGATGTAGAGGAGCTTATTGAGGAACACAAAGTAGAGCTGACAACTGAAGAGCTCCAAACACTTCTGGCCCAACAACAGGACAATGCTCAAAGGGAAGCGTCATCTGATAACGAGGAGCAACAATCAAACAATCAACCAATTCCAACTGCTGACATCAAGAACATCCTGGTCAAATGGAAAGCAGTTCAGGAGTTTACCAATGCCCACTATCCGGATTCCGCTGAAGCAAACAGGATTAACGACCTGTACTCCGATACTCTTGTCCGTTATTTCCGGCAGATGTTGAAGAAAAGAGAGAAACAAACGACTTTGGACAGGTTTTTCACTGCACCATCGGCCAAAAAGCGGAAAATGGATGAAGATGTGCAAGATTCGATTATTTCTTAAAATTAAAAAATGTGTGTTTTTTTCATTATGTTTTTAGATGTATCTAAATAAAAATAATAACAAAAAATTTATCTTTTTTTTATGTCATCTTACCATATTTTATGCTACAGAACGAATTATTTTTTTTAACATGTATTGTTATGGGAAAACGCGTTTCACATAACGAACTTTTCGCATAACGAACTTGCTCCTGGAACGAATTAAGTTCGTTGTGTGAGGCACCACTGTACTATATAATCGCCAGTTATATTGTAGCCAGTTGGTATTATTAGCTCTAAAGTTGTTTGCTTAATGCAATTAGTTTTAAAGACGTTTAGTCACAGAATGTAAATATGATTCTGTCAGATGAAAGCATAAAAATATTAAAACTTACACAAAGGGATGTAAGATATATGCTTCCAAAACAGATAAACGTTTAACGGTTCGTTAAATTATTACTAACTGAAGATTCATAACAGCATAATTCAAAACATCATAAATACTAGTACTATAATGATAACGTTAATAATGGCAAAATCTTGCCAATGGATTATGCTGAAAATATTGCCATTATAATAAATTTATAACATTTTTGAAACATACAAAATACGTCATGAGGATATGCGTTGGTGAGAATTTTGACGAATGGTTATTTACTTATTGTCCTTCTGTCATACTCTCCCAGGGCTGGTATTCCGAACGCGTTTACAGCGCGCTATAATGCGTATTTAGTATGTAAAAACGCGCTATACCTCGCTATAATTTCGTTTGGAATACCAGCCCAGATGCCTTCCCGATACAGTGCGGAAAAGACACATGCACAACTGACTGAGTTTTTATAGCTAAAATCAACGCTTCGCTGTCATATTTTTCGTACCTAAAAACTGAACCGATTTTCATGTTTATTTTTAAGAAGACTTAGAATAAAATTTTCTGTGTCAATACCCTATCCGTTTTTCAAAATAATTTATCATATTTGTAAACCGTACGTCCGAAGACGGCAGATAAAACTGGGCACTTTAATGGGTTTTTGGACGGTCCTAGCTCCCATAAAAAAGACTGCCCTCCGCATGAAGAATGGAGTATCTCAGTTATACACGTTTCTGAGAAGAATGGGGTAAAATAAAAAAGGTTGTTTTTGTTGTAGTTTCAATACTATGCATGTCATCACCATTACCTCGATTATGAACGCTATCTTCATCTGTATATATCGATACGGTATACTTAACTTCTGTACTATCTGTATCTTACCTCGGTATGTTCTACCTACTTGTCATATCGGCATCATATGATCGAAACAAGCCAATGGAATGACCGCAAACAATTAGTCCGCGTTCCTTACGTCATTAACATTTAAAATAGTTCTCATTTTTATTTTAAATAGGCTTCTGTAATAAAAAATGCTCACTTCAAAGCGATTATAATCTCCAATAAATCCCAATTCAAGCAAAAAATGCTCGCTTGAACGTGAATTTTGCATGACTTTTGGAAATCACCTGGACGGTACGCTTAACGATCGTCTGTATGTATCTACCGATCTGTACCAATCGACTACAAAGCCGGCTCCTATAACGTCTCGATACATACACTCGGAAAGATAGTAAAACAGATGGAAAAAATGTCATTAATAAATTATTTATTTAGAGTGGTAACTTTCTGAGGCATATAATCTGTGTCTGAAGCCTAAATACTCTTATTTGTTAATAGGAGAGAACCTAGCGACATTATTTCCACATCGAGGCGTTCGTTTTATTAAAGTGACAGTTATATCGGAACTTAATTCGACTTCAAAACTTTCTTATTTCTCTCTCATATTTTTAATAGGCTTTTATATAATAAATCATAATTGAAGGAAAAATTGCTCGGTGGAACAAAATTTTTGAAACTTTTAATGCGTATCGAGGGGTTCTAAACTCGTCGGTATAAAATTATGTACTCGCATCAAAACTTGACGGTGGGGGTATCGATACTATACCTTTGTAGTCGGTCGGGAGACTTTTATCTTCAACTATGACGATATACTGAAGCTATGTCATTTTAGAGCGTAGATATGTGTACCGTGACGTACGCTTCCCCTTGTTTCATTTCGATGTACCTACCTAAAACTTAAAGGTGGGGGGGGGTTGGTAGTGTATCTTTATAATCGCTAGAGGTAATTTATCTTCAACTATACCGTCAAGGTGAAGGTATAACGTCTTTA
This sequence comes from Micrasema longulum, assembly GCF_059751315.1. Lineage (NCBI taxonomy): Eukaryota > Metazoa > Arthropoda > Insecta > Trichoptera > Brachycentridae > Micrasema > Micrasema longulum. Next base: position 79,368 of record NW_028279209.1, on the reverse strand, counting down.
TATTCCCACCATAATCGAGGCCCATGTATCAAAAGAAAAAACTGAGGGATTAATGTAGTTTTCAAATTTAAATTTAAAAGATAAATTAAACTTTAATGAAACCAAATTAAAGATAATTATAAACTGAAAATTCAGTTACTGCAGTTTTGCTTCCTGGATTTTGTGGTTTCTGAAGAAATATTGAAAAACCTAACCTAAGAAAAACTAACAAAAATATTTTTTCTTCGTGATTCCGAATCTGTATTTAACAAAATGTAAAAAATGCTAGATACTGCACTCTTCGTAAGGGCGACAGAACAATTTATCAAAAACAATAGAGACACGCCATGTAAAAAAAAATAATTGCTCTGGTGCCATAATTAAAGGAGAAAATACGCGACTGCGTTTGTAAAAGTAAAACCACGTTTCCTATTAACCTTTATTTTTATTTGGTTTACTTTTTCATACTTAATTATCATTTGAATTCTTACATATTTATTTAGGTACTATGGTTAGAAAATTATGAAGAAATGAGAGAATTTTGTCCAAAATTTACATATTAAATAAGGTAGGATAAAAACTGGATTTGAAAAATTCCTCGTAATAGTTTTTTTACGTGATTGCTTTCTTAACTCTTGTGATGTCACACTAGTCTACATACGATACAAGACTTGACAAATCTCTCTATTTTTTTTAAATGATGAAGTTGTATTTTTTGTCATCTTCAAATTGACATTTTCACACCGGAATAGGATATTAAAATTTGTACTAGCTGAACTGAATTAAAATACAAAAAATATGTATCCTATGCGAAGAATTAATGTCCGCTAATACTCATAGCAAGGAAGACAGAGCCACTGTTCTGTGGCCGGTGTTGTGTGAAACAGATTCAATCTCTATTCTATGCAGATTCAATTTCAGTCGGTTATCGATAGTGATGGGGAACGCACGCGTGTAATATGAGCAACGTATTTATAAGTTTAAATTTATTTTGCTATAACAGGGCTAAATTATAAGTTTATTTTTATAAATTATGGAAAAGGAATCATTAAACAGTATGTCTTTTTTAGTACGCTTTTTTTTGTCTGAACTTTATACAATATTTCGTCTTTTAATTGTGGTAACACGATGTTACATCACCGCGCGCAAAGAAATTATTTACCACTGTTTTTTAAGAGTTAAGGTTGTATACAATATACATTTGATTGATTACTCATTATAACTTTAACATCTAGGTACTAAATATTTGCCCGTTGGCAATATATTCCACAGTCCCATAATGAGTTACTTATGGTTATGTCTAGGTTTGATATTTAATCTAGTTTAAAATGGTAACAGAAATATACCATCTTTTTTCTATTACATTATTTCTATAGATTCGGCTTTTAATCACAATTTATTGCTCATTTACCTACCAATAAATATTTCATGATATAATTACAAATAATCATCAAATCGTATCGGAAAATTCTGGATAAAATATCTCTTATCAAATGAAATCTCATCAGCGACTAATACTCGTACCAATCCCGTACAGGCAGTTCATATTATTTGTAGATTTCTTCAACGGGTAGGCAAGTGCGATTAGATCAATTGAAAATTTACCTAACACATTGATGACGTGAAAAAAATACGGCCTTTAGATTAAAAAAGTTAAATATTTTTTTATACATTAAACGCCCATAGGGCTTTTACAATACAAATTTGCTTATATAAAACATAATACATAATAATGTTCATAAACAAAAATAGGCAGCAGTTATACGAGTACAGAGGATAAAAAAATAAATTGATAAAAACATGTTTAAGAAGTTATAGTAGAAGTAATTCAAAAGTTCGTAATTTACTTGTTACAATGTGTAGTTAAATATGTCTAAAAGAGTTTAAAAAAAAGAAATAAAAAGCATTTACACATATTTATATAAACAAATAAAGAAAAGTTATTTCATCACTATAATAATTTAGTAGCAAGGGAGTGACTAATTTAAACATTGATTTAACCGGTAACTTATTACATTGTACTTAACAAAAAGCAGGCGAAGTATTAAATATATCAAAAAGATGGTTAAGTTTATTGGCATTTAGGTGAAATCGAACTAACGGAGAGAACTAAGCAAAATTTGTTTATAATGGTTTAGTATGGAAAGCACATCAAAGCCTAGTGGTCTTAAAAGTATCTAATAAAAATATTTGCGAAATTAAGTAATTTAGGTTTGAATAAAATACGGCCCTAATTACTATAATATTAAATCAAGAAATTTAAATATTATTCTCACAGAATGAAAATCAAGTGATTTTTTTATTAAGTGCTTACAGTATTAACCTTTTTACATAATTTTTATGATTACCGATTCTTTTTTCCGTATAATTAATAAGTATGTAGGACATAATAGATTTACGATTTCATTATACTTTTAAATATTTTTTATAGTTCATTTTAGGCTTAAATTAAAATGCATAAGATTGAAAGCGAAAACCTAACAGGTGGGTCGCATAATATCCATTTTGCAGAGCTATTTTGAACAAACTATAAAACTAGTTTGCATTGACACACATTATAAGAATATACGTAATGTGCGCATGACACTGATAACATCGAAATAATATAATTTAGTGCAGTTTCTTTGCTAGCTAATGGCGCAATTATAAGCATTAACAATATTATTCACTAAAGCCTACAAAACTTCAGTGTCCAAAAGAAGAACGATATAGATAATTTGTACATGTGGAGGATCTAAAATTTCAAAATAACGATCCCAATAATTGCATTGATAAATTTATATAAAATATCATAGTGGAAATCGGATATTTAAAACTGGATTACACAAGTTAATAAACACAGTTTTTGTATTTGCAATCTGTACACGGGGAAGATTAAGAATGTCCAACATTAGCCTTCCATACAATGAGGAAGTTCAATGCAACGGGAAATTAGATACAAAAAATGTTTGCCTTCATGCGGTAAAAATTAGAGCATTCAATTGTACGGCGAAGTTTCTTGAAAATGTAAGAAAAAAAAATTAACTACTTTGAAATACATCGCAAGTTCTTAAAAATCAACCAATTATAGAGTGTTGAGATAGATTTCCGTTTTCCGGGAAGCAAACTCACCAGTCAGCAGAACTCACCGACTAGAACTTGTGACGCCACGGGCGAGTAATTTCAAATTCACAAAACTTTCAAATAAAACATATATTAAATATCAAAATGTGTCGTTGGAGAAATTATAACATCAGTTCGGGGCAAATTTTTCCATGTATTTAACGAATATATTGTGTTTTAATTAAATGTTTTTAAAAATTCAATTGAAAAAATCCAAATATGCAGGTATGTGTAATTTATTTGGGTTTTTTTTATACAAAAATGTGTAATATGTGCCACAGTTGCATTTTTACACGCGATATTTTGACTTAACGAAGAGAAAATAATGTAAAATCAATTATTTATAGAAATTCATTCATTATCATATTGCAGCTGGGTTCTGTGTTGCACATGTGATCGTCGTCTAATCCGTACATAATTTTTTTCTTCTATTTAAAATATCGATCTTATGTGTAGATACTCTAGATACTTTTTTTTTTAATATGTTAGTGCATTATTCTTTTACCTTGCTTGTAATGTACAAGATTTATATTTACTTCAAAGCGATAGTTATTTATTTGTTTACTTCAAAAAAAAAATATTATTCTATTAAATTTACTTCAATGAAAAACTTTGTTTGGTAATTTAGTTATTTTATGTAAGGATCGGTGGGATGTTTCGGCTGTGACCTGTTTCAGGAGCTTCTCCGCATTTGCTCTAGTGACGAGGAAACCACAGAACACTCGTCACGAGAAGGCGGACCGTTGTAATTCGTCAACAGATCTTCCGATCCACTTGAAGAGTGTTCAGCATTTGGTGTCCTGCTTTCATTGATACCTTTCATTGCCTTTACTATATCTGTCATGTATAATGTTACTTCTCTTGACAAGTCCTTATGACTAATTACTACATGAACATCGTGTAAATCCTCATTCAGACTTCTGCATCGCGCCTCCAGTTGCATTCTCTGCTCATTCTCTAGTACTCTAGATCTTTTAGATAGTAATTATTTGACGAGGAAATAACGAAAGAATAGAAGGCGGGTAATGAGAAAATAAAATAATTTGCGTAAAAAGAATTTAAAAAAACAATGATGAAAGAAGGTTGAATTTTTTCGAAATGCGATCTCTCGAGCGAATGTGTGGTAAAACGATATATGATAAGTGCACAAATGTCGAGATCCTTGCACTGTGTAAGGCTCAGACAAGTATTATCGACGAAATCAAAAAAAGGGCGCTGCGTTGGTTTTGACATGTAGAGCGAATGGATGGCGAACAACGGCTAAAAGGATCTACAAGGCGAATGTTGACGGATGCATAAAACGAAGAAGACAGAAATACATGGCACGATCAAAACCAACAAATAATTGAGGATGGACATGTCAAGAATAGGAATAATCAACGTGCGTGCATGATAAGATGTATGAATGTAGAGGAAGCGAGCTTTGTATGCAAAGGCAGAGTGATTTAGCGTTTTTTCCTATCTGCGTATCCCTACGGGGAAACGGCTTGATGGTTTGTTGCTGTTGTAAGATATTAATAATATAAATATATTGCGTTTTTATATTTCCTGAATATTTTAATAATGAAGCATAAACCTAAATTAAAAGAAATTACTTAAGTACTAGGCATTTAATTGTCTTTGACTTGCATATTCATTTATTCTACATATTTGTTTAAATTAGTAATGTTTATTGACAGTATTTTGAGTTTGTCCAAATTTTTGTAGACAAGAACAAAAATAATAAATACTAGATATAATAAAGTTTAGTACATTTTTAATGTTCTATTATTTTGTGTAATTTTGCTGAAATCATTTAACCAATGAAATCCTAAAACTGTGACCTTATTGACAAAATAATCCGAATGCTGAATGTGACCGCGGTAAACAATGCATCTTTGTTATAATTCTTTAAAGAACCTAACTTCTACCACTTAACATGGTGACATCATATTTTTTGAATTCTGCAAACATTCTAATGCAAAGGATTGGATGGTTTCTGCATAAGATGGTTCAGTCAATACTAAGGAACTTGTACTAAGCTTGTCCTTTGCTACATAATTTTATGTTTTTTTTTTCAGTTTCTTGTATTTGTGTTTCTTCATGCAACTGTTGTAATTGGCTTAGGCCGTATATACAGGGTGTTCATTAAACCCTGTCACATCCAAAACTACGATGATCAGTATGAGCAAGAAGACATATTGGTACATTAAAATATTTTTTTAGAATGACTAAAATAATAAAAAATAAAATATAGAAAAAAACAAATAGTTGCTAACTTCTGCAGGGGAGAAACGAGAAGGGGGAGAGGGAGTCTGAACTGCACGGCCGCGCCCCCCTCGCTTTTCCCCTGCAGAAGTAAGCAACCATTTGTTTTTTTCTATATTTTATTTTTTAAGATTTTAGTTGTTCTAAAAAATTATTTTAATGTGCCAATATGTCTTCTTTCTCATACTGATCATTGTGGTTTCGGATGTAACAGGGTTTAAATAAAACCCTGTATAATTAATAAATAAACTTAACTGCAAAATGAATACGCTAAAATCAGTTTTTTTTTGTAAGTACGCTTGGGATTCGCACGCGAAATTTCAATTACTTTACATTACACGTTCACAAATTAGTAGTCTAGAGTAATTACTAACGCAAATAATAACAGTGAAGATAATTATTAATTATTACAATTACGATTATTTTATTCACAGCGCCTCAATTAAGGTACGTAAACCAAAAATGTACCAACAAATATGAACGGTTTGAATCACCTTGACATTTGACAAAATACCGAACGGGCCAAAGAAATACCACTTTTACGCACAACAAAGGCATATTAATTTATTCATCAGTATTTGCATAAAAAAACCAAAAAATATATATTTAATAGTACCTTCACCTACTTATCTTCTATTAATTTTTTTAGTTGGACGTATAATATATATTTTTAAAAAAATATATTCGAAAAGAAAGTTTTGCGTTTTTATGATGCACAAAAATATCACAATTTCATGGCCATTTTCTAGTAGTACTAATGCTTAGTAAATGGAAATTCGGTGCTTCGGAAAATTTGATTTTAAAAATGTTTTCTTACACACGGAAAAAATTATAGCATTTAATTGTAGGGCGGAGTTTCTCGAAAATGTGTGAAAAAATAGAACTACTCTGAACTACGTCACAAGTTCTTCCGATTCAACCAATGATAGTGTTGTAATAGATTTCCGGTTTCCGGGAAGCCAACTCACCAGTCAGGATAACTCACCGATGACAACAAGACCTACCACATACAAGTATATTGGATTTATAAATAAATATTTACAATTTGTAAAATATCATAATTACATCTGTATAAAACCTAATTTTAGATTCTTTAATCCTGTCATTATTGTTATTTATATTATACTCAAATAATGTGAAAAAAACACATTACATAATATCATAAAATAAAAGATATAATAACTACACTTTTATTTGTAACTCTTATTAATACTTATTATGTAAACCAGTTTTTCTGTTTAATCGATTTTAAAGATATAATTGTAATAATAAAACTTGTAAAATCTTGTAATTATAATTACTTTACTTCATAAATATTTACAATAAATAAATATGTATAAAATGCATTTCGTATTATTTTCTCCTGATTTTTTAAAAATGTGCAAATTATAAAAGACAAAAATATAACTAAATCACCTATCCATAAATTTATAATTTCATTAAATATACACTTTTTGAATCCGAGTTTGTCAAACGAAAATTCGGCAAAATTTCTCATAGAAATATGACAGCACTGACTTCTTAAGCCGGCGACTGCGCGCCTAGGCCTGTATGTACCTAGTAGGCCTTGGATGACAACTAAAATGACGTCACGGGTGAAGTAATTTCAACATTGAAAAACTTTAAAAAATCATAGCGATGATAGTACGATACATAAAAATAATAAATTATTGGCTTAGTTTGATAGTCTATTAACAATTACTATTTTTTTAAGCACTGAATTTCCTCATTTTGGAAGGTCGGGATGTTCGAACCTCTGCCTTTGCTCTGATCAGAAATATTTATCAATTTAAATATAAATTATCATCACCATTCGTCTATCCGCATTCGTTGCGCGAGTGGTTGGTGGGATTGAGAGGTTTGTGGCTGGATGGACCGCCAGTTGATGAAGGTCCGCCTATCCTACCCATCCTGTGATTTCCCAACTTCCAATGTTTATTTATTCTCCTCGCCGCTATGGCCATGGGTAGCTACGGTTGCTATGGGAACAATTTTCTATATCCATAGCATCCAACATCAACAATCACGTTTTTTTTCTTACTTGATAATTTGTTCAGTCAACAACCGCGTGACCGCAATCCGCACACCTTTACATTTTCTGACCGCCGCGCCGCCACATTCGTCTATATATTCCGCGCATAACTAAAGTGAAAGTGCTGTGCACTGAAAAAAGGATTCACTACCCAGAACTTCCCTAAGGTAGCATGTTTGTCTGCCGTAGTTTGTTTGGTCGCATACCGTTCTTGTCCACATCTGCCATCATATCCGCATACCGCATCTTTTCTCACCCCGCAAAAATTAACACAGATCAACGATACACTCAAGTAATCTCACGCAAATTATAATCGCCACCCCATTTTATGGTCATAATTTTAGAATGTGATGATTTTCGCTGGGTATCAGTGATCATTGGTAATATACACGAAGAAAAGATGATAGACGTCGCTTCAAGCGCCAGCCAGATCTTGCTAAGAATCGAACCCGGGATCAAACGAACTAACTAGCACACTACGAGGCGGACTAATCTTCACTCGCTTTCCCTTTTCGAGATATCAACCTGATACGAGAGTGACCGTCGCGTCGATTCGAAAACGCTCGTCTAACGTATAAAAATATGTATGCATCTTTATTTGGCCATATGCACTGAAATTCTACATCAAACACAGTTAATATTATAACGAAGCATCTTTTCTATATTCTGTTATGAAAAATGTTTACATCGATATAGGTATGTAGTAAGTATTTAGACACTGTGCAGAGTGCAGACTATAAACAAATCGAGATAAACTGTTTATAAATATTTAAACTTGTGTTTATTTATAATTTTCTCTTACACCGATATTTCCAGTATGAGTTTTACATTAACCTGTTATTACTGATATAACGAATAATTAATAAGGCGCCATTTTGGTCATATAAAACCTCAAGCGCTCTACAAAAATGATTTTACGTGGCATTTGAATTAAAATGTAAATAAAACTACTTATTTTTAGAATTATGTTTTAAATTTTTATTTTCGAAACATCACTTCACTCTACACTCTACATACGCTAGGTACTACTACTACATTAGGTACTCCAAGAGAATATCACCCCCCCCCCCCTTCAGCACCCAGCGATGCATAGGGCACTGCATTTGTAAACCAAATGCAAGATGGTTCGATCATCTGTTACATAAAGGCGAGGTGATCAGTCGTACGATTCAGGTGCCGGTCCAGTAACAATGAAATATTGCAGTTCAAAGAACCTTTAAAGCAATGTTTTACATTCAGCTTGCCAGGAATCGAACCCAGGACCTTGTGGTAGGCGAATGCGTCAGCCACTTAACAGCGAGGTGGACTTATCTCCAATCAATTTACTTGGAAAGCACAGGTAATAAAAGCAATAAATGATAACAAGGGACACTAAACTTACTATGTACGTAAGGGGAGTGGCCTGAAAAATGCTAAAATGTGATATTTTGATGGGATATTTAAAGTACTTGTAGTAGTCCTAGCCAAATATTAAAAATACCTCGTCAAAATTTAAACTTTTTTCTAGGGCTCAATATCTTTTGTTTTTTTGTATTTTTATCTTGTAAGTTAATGAAAACAATTCTCAAAGATCATGAAATCACTGAAAACAGTCATCGTTCGAATAGGTATTTAACGTATTTTTAAATATGGTACGACCTTATTTTTTAGTTTATCGTAATGCTTAAATCTTTTCGAAGTCTCAATATCTCGGTTTTCTTTAAAATAAGTTTTGTTGAGTCGTTATATCGTATAAACTGTCGCTATTTTAAGGGTGCAAAACTATACAAATCTTCATACAAAAAAGCCAGATTACAATACAATACAAACGAGTATCTTACATATCTGTAGACCATAATTATCGACGGTTTTTACAATTTGTGTTCCTTGTACTTTTATTTTCTATATGTTGTGTATTTAAAAGCTGTTGTTTTTTCCCAAATAAATAAAAATAAAATACCGTGATTTCTTCAAGTGAAACAGAAGGCCTACTGTTGTATATAAATAGTCCGGCTTCTCTTGAATTAGTTTTCTGTGGTTTTCTCTTCATTAAGCAAATGCGGAGAAGTTCCTATAAAGGTCCACAGCCAAAATATCCTTTTTCCCAACACTTCTTAGATATAGATAGCCAGGCAACAAAATACACTTGTGGAATACAAACCTCGTACATTAAAAGCAAGGTCAAAAATACTGCAACTCCCATGTAATTTTTTTTTTTTTTTAAACTTAATTTCCTTATCCAGGACTTTTTACTGAGAGCAGGCATCGAGTCGAAAGCACTCGTCCGGGGGTTCTGGTTCTTTTTCACTAACAGAACTATATTTTTTACCCGCCCGGACAAAGAGAACCAACCTAACCCAGCAAAAGTACCTAGTAATTTTGCGTAGTAGATGAGGTAGCGGAGAGTAATATCGCACAGCGGCCAATTCCGTACAGCAGTTTCAAGTTGGAAGAAAGCAAGTTACATAATGTATTTTGTATTATGCTTAGTTAACACCACTTGACCTCATTGCTCCTTTTACTAAAGCTTACCTCAGAATTGCCAATACGGAGAAAACTATCAATGGCTTTAGCACTGAGGGTATATGGCCTTTAGACGTTAGTGCGTTTGATCAACTGACTGAGGAAAGAAATAATGAGCTACCAAATGAATTTATTCCTGCAAAAAAAAACAGTCAACGCAGAGTCATAGACACAATGGGTACCTATGAATGATCCATACAACGTTAAGCCTAGCACATTAAGCACGAATAACACTATCCAACTTGACGAAGCTATCGATAACTAAATTCAACGCAATTCCATTCTTCGATAGTTATTTATGTGAATTTTGCCAATGAATGTACATACGTAAAAACTGTAATAGAGGTTTTATTGATTAAGTCATTGTATAATTTGTAAAAATACATTTAATCGTGCTTTTTGAGCCTTGAAAGAATGTATGCAATTAGGCGAACGATGAACGGAATTACACGCAAGGGTAATTCCGTACTTCCTACTTTTTCAAAAACTTTTTTTTAGGGTTCCATGGTAGTCGTGTATATGACAAATGAGCTTTGGTCATGTAAAACTTAATTAGAGTAAATTGGTACGTAATAGTTCGCCTTTTATCGAATAGATTCAAAGATAATGACGTTCAAAGTTAGGTGTACGGCATTACCTTCCGTTCTCCTACCTACTTTACCGATATGAATTCCTTAATTATAATAAACATGTTCTAGTTAAATTTAATTGAACAGAGAGGGAAAACATTTTTGAGAAGGGAATATGGAAGTCTAGGCTTATGTTCTGTCCCTAGGGATGAAATCCAGCCAGTCTGCAAGCATTTGGACATACTCAAACATTGTTGAATGTTCTAGTTACCAATTATTATTTTGAATAACAAGAGACTTCTTTCAAATAACAGCCTTGTAGAACTCAGATATTTTACAATAATATTTTTATCTAGCTTCTAGACACAGCAAAACCAGCGTCGTAGGTAAAAAAAAAGATAAGCATTGCAGATAAACTATGCGGAAATACTATTTGTCAATAAATTAAATTGTATTTATTATAATTTTCTACGTTGTTCTTCTAAAATAAATATTTGTAAAAAGTTAATATGATGTATAAAATTAATACATATTTGACAGGGTTATGGACAGGGTTATGGACAGGGTTATGGACAGGGTTATGGACAGGGTAGTGGACAGGGTAATTATGAAATTATGTAATTATGAAATTATGTTGGACTGCAAAGCTGGGCCGGAATTACAATCGGAAATTAAGGTGATTCTAAACGAAAATATGAAGCTAATTATTTATAGATTGCACTTTTATCATTTTTTATTGAAAAAATGCCATTTTTACGTTTATTATTAATGGAAATTTTACAAAACTTGGTTTTCGGAAACTTTACACTATTTTGATTATAACAAATACCGTAGCGATATAATTTCGGTCCTTTTTCACAAAATGGTGTACAAAACAAAAAATAAGATAAATATTTTTTGTGCGATTGGGTGCACCGATAGTAATACGTTTTTAAAATACAATAAAAATCCAGTGAAAATAAATAAATGGGTCCAAATTACAAGGAATTTAAGGAAATAACTCGATTGGGATCGACCAAAAACGAATGAAGATTGTTAACATTAAAATACAAACTTTTTTGTGCACCAAAAATGAGTATCCTTCAATTTTTGGTAGCATATGAATGCTCGTTGAATGCAGCCCTGCTTTAAATAAACAGTACTTATAGTCCTTAAAATATCCTTAAATATTCGAGTTTGATATAAAAAACAAGCCTATTATAGTGTGTTAAACATAATTGTTCACAAAAAAATTAAACATTTATACTTTTTTCATGAACAACATCAAACGAATAATTTTTTTATTCGATCAATTTACATTGATCAATTTGTTCCATCTCTAACGTTTTTGCAAAATGATGTAACCTTGTAAGAACGTCGTTAATAATTAGGTTTATTTTATTTTTAAAGCTGATTTTATATATTAATGTTGATTTATGTTTCAAGCATTGTAATAAAAAAAAAAATAATTAACACGCCAGATACAAATGATTTTTCGTGTGTCAACATAAATAACTTCTTTGACGTTACTACAAAGTTATGTCGTCACTTTTTCTGACAACTGTCATTCTAATCATGTTACATTTTAAGGACTATAGTAACTACGGGTACGGTTTCGTGTGACTACTTTTTAAAATATTTTACTCTATATGTCTATGTATTATATGTCAATGACATGGTCCGATAAACCAAAATCTGAGTACTGGCAATGTCAAATGCAGACAATAAAAGGGCATGCGGCATGTATGGATGAATGAGCAAGTTCACAGCTACGGAAAATTGGATATAAAAAAAATGTTTTCGTACACGCGGTAAAAATTAGACCATATAATTATTGTATGGTGAAGTTTCAGTAAAACGTTCGAAAAAAAGAATAAAAATGTTTTTTTATAAAAATTGACTACTTCGAACTACTGTCACAAGTTCTTTAGAATCAACCAATGATAAAGTGTCGTGATAGATTTCCAGTCTCCGGGAAGCCACTAACCAATCAGCAGAACTCTCCGAAAATAACTTGTGACATCACAGGCGCAGTAATTTCAAAATTTCAAAACTTGAACAAATTATAGCGCTTAGTTCGATAGTCTATTAAAAAATACATAGTAAAAAAATCACTGAACCTCTCCTCATTGGTGAGGAAGAAGCTAGGATTGTATATCAGGATAGACGCATGTAGTGTTCCATCCTCTATGCATACTCTTACGGGAATGGAATGGTGGCAGTAGTAGTAGTCGAATAGAGAACAGGACAAAAAGATTCCTGATTGAATTTCATGCTTGAAAGAATTAATTATTAAAACGGCGAATTAATCGATAATGAGGTTGATTTTTTCGTATAAAAATTTCAGTCAGTAGTGTGGTAGTATGAACCAAAACCGTGGGGATGGGCGTTGTCGACTCGATGGCCAAACTTTGGGAAAATCGAGTGAAGATTAGTCCGCTTCGTGCTCTAGTCGTTGGCGCGTTTGCCTGCCATGCCTGGAGCTCCGGGTTCGAATCCCGGTAAGGTAGATAGACGTCATGAAATATGTATATGAAAGGTGTTTTTTGACGGCAATTTTTCTAAATAAATAGTTCCTTGAACTAACAGTGTACTACATTACGAATAATGATCGCTTATCCACAAAATTTTAAATAATCCCACTTCGCCTGTTTATCTGAGAGAGCTCTTCCAACCTCTATAAGAGAATGGGCTCTCTAGTAACGAGATAACCCTTTCAATACCCATTCATCGCTCTATTTTTTGCCTCCTTTTTTACAGTAGTAGCTGCTCGATTATGGATTAATCTACCCACTAATGCCAGAGACGTCCTCTCCAAAACATTCAAATCACGTATAAAAAGTCACTTCCTGAATATTTGAGTCTTTCCTTTCTCCCCCCTCTCTTCATAGTATAGTGTAGATATTTAATCAATTTTTATTTCTTAAAAAAATATAATTTATCTACAATATGTTATACGTTTATATACCACTGATTATCTCAAATTGAACGGTTTGGGTAGGTAGGAAGAAATTGCCTAAGGCAATATATCCGCCCTTTTGCATATGTATGTAAACTATATATATATAAAATGAATAAATAACCAGCAAGTACATAAATTATCGGTTTTGTATATAAGTTTAAGTAGATGAATATTCACTAGTCAAAAGGTAAACGGAACAGATAAAAGCAGGCAATGTAAATATTTGCTTGAAAATGTATTAAATCAGAACATTTTTACTCATAACAGTTTATATCAATAAAAAAGGTATTGATTTTTAAAGGAAATTGACCGGAAAGATTGTCAACAGTGACGTAAATTATGAGCATACATAATTTCTAATTAATATATAATACACTTGCTGTGTCCGGGCGGATGAAGAATACAGCTATATCGAACCCGACACATGCATGGTTACCAAGAAAAAAACACTACACCATGAAGATTATTATTTATAAAATATTTAATGCTTTATTTTATGATATAAGTAGGTACCTACTATAAATTATACCAGGAAAAATGTGTCATGATAATTATCTGTTACTTTAACTTTTGTTTATCGATAATCATATTTAAACATTAAATATATTTTATTTAAATATAAGTAGCGTAGTTATCTCAATGTCACAAACCAGGATCATAATATTATATCAATTTATATATCGGGATATTTATTCATGATTAAATAATGTATTATCCAAATGTTTCTTTAAAATTCGAAAAACACACTTGAAAAAACAAATAAACTATGTCCAAATGTCTGGAAGACGATATTTAATTGCATTACTTTTATCCAACGGATAAGACAAAATATTTGGCCAAAAAATATTGTTCGGTAGGAATATTTTCGAAAGTTGTTTAGTACGATTTTTTTCTTCGGAAAGTTAGTATGATAGTAAAATGATAATAGCTAGCAAGAAAAGAATATACCAGCATAATTTAAGCAGTATTGGGAAAATAAATACATTTACATACCTTTATCAGTTAACTGGTTTGAAGTATCGGTTGCTAAATAAACATATTCTCACATATTGAGTTCTGACATACAAAAATAACGCAAGAATTCTCTGAAAATAAATAATTTTCAACTATCGGTATGTTACAACTTGGTCATATTGAACGTAAGGCACTGCATTATTTTCAAAAATGTAAACGTATCACAACATAAACAAAACTACACGCGGTCACAATCAAAGAGCACAATAGAAATCGCCAATGACAGATGGAAAAAAAATGAATGTCGGATAACAGTGCGCGTGCGCAGTTTTGCGAAAATTAATAATTTCACACTTCGCATTAGAGTAGTGTTGGGCATAATCTTAATATTTGATCGACATAATTTGCGTCGATTTTTTCAATAAATGTATTATTACGATTCGCCCTTTGATTTTCGTATGTAATAATTAATTAATAAATGATAAGCATACAAGTATTTTTGTCAATATAAAATATATTTATTCATTCAAAATTACACTCGTTTAGATATTAATGAATTTATTAAGGCTTTAATTCAAATGAAATTATTCAAAAGAATTTACTTATTAAAATAAGCATAACATGCTTATTATTTTTGACCAATTTTTGTTTGATGGATGATGAGGAAGTTCAGTACCACGGGAAATTGGACATAAAAAATGTATTTTTGCGCACGGTTAAAATTAGGTTTTTGAAAATGTATGAAAAAAATGGTCTACTTTGCATGACGTCACTAATTCTTCCGAATCAACCAATCATAAGAGAGTTATAATATATTTCCGGTTCACGGTAAGTCAACTGTAGAATCAGCAGAACTCATCGAAAAGAAGAGAAAGAGAACTTGAGACGTCACATGCAAATTAAAAAAAATTACACTTTAAAAAAATCATAGCGCTGATATTATATATTATTGGCTTAGTTTAATAGTATATTAATAAATAAAAAAAAACACTGAGCTTCCTCATTGAAGTTTTTTGTTTAGTTGAGTAAGGTAGTGTCGCGGATTCACAGATCAGAGGTCTGAGGTTCAACCGTTTTACCACATCTTGATTTTGCTTTTCTAATAGAGTTATTTGGCAGTTTGACCTATGATACCTCGGCACATTTCTGGTAGCAGCTGAAAGTACATATTTGGGCCAATATTTTCAACGACAAATGTGATAGCATTGCTTTATGCATCTTTTCAGAGGTGACATTTATTGTTGTTACATGTGAAAAAAGTGTTACACGATTACAATCTAGATGCACAACGATTAAATTGACAGATTAAAGTGAGCAAAAGCATTTCTTGTCTTGTACGTTGATTATTCCCACTACCTACCATATTTTAGAGGGAAGGGCTGGTAATGTGAAGTAAGTATCTTATCACTCTTATCAGTGAATATATGATTTCGTATGTTGAACAATAATTTCAACATCATCAGAATAGTTACGTAGTTGAAAGAGCCCAGACTCCTTAATATCAAGAGAATGTGCTTAAATTTAATGAGCTTGATAGACATTCTAACTATAGTAGTATAAACAAACAAGAATTTTACCACACACACTGCGAACCTGTCAAACAATATCTCTTGAATTTTATTATTTTTGTAGTTTTTAAATTTTGTAATGAGAAAGTTTAAAGGTACGGGAAATTGGATTCAAAATATGTTTTCATTCGCGCAGTAAAATTTAGAGCATTTAATTTTAAGGCAAAGTTTCTCTTAAATGTATAAAAAAATAATAAAAATAATTTTGAAATGGACTCAGTGCATTTTTGCAAATTGTAGAGCATTTGCTGAACCTCATCAGTAAGTCTAAACAGCAAAATTTTGACTTAATGCTTTTTCACAGAATGCCCATGACATGATTGCTAGTTCATTGCACTTATTCTTATATGCTTAGTGGTAACACGAAAAAATTTCGTCTCAATTTAAACGTGTTGTTTTTACTGCATAAGTCCTTGGATAATGAAGCTTAGAGATAATCTTTTGTTTCCCCTTTTGCGAGAGATATATGATAATTCCACTCCCTTGCTGACCTATTTTGCCTCCAAAAAAATGCTTGAAATGAGGAAATTCAGTGCTACGAGATATTGAATGTAATAAATGTTTTCTGACACACAGGTAAAAAATAGAGTATTTAATTGTATGCGAAGTTTCTCTGAAACGTACATTTTTTTTATAAAAATGAACTACTTTAAATGACATCACAAGTTCTTCTAAATCAACGATAGTGTTGGGATAAATTTCCAGTTTCCAGGAAGCTTAACCCATCAATCAGGATAACTCACCGAAGATAACTAGTGACATCACACGCGGAGTAATTGAAAAATTGTAGTGCTAGTATACAGTACAAAACAAAAACACAGAACATTAGATCTTTTCTACACGATATTATGTAGGCATATACTTTTTTTTAATTAAACCATCAGTTTGAGGATGGATTTTATGAAATTATAATTTTTCAATGATTTAAAATTATAATTTAGAATTAAAAAAAAAAAAAACAACATTTTAACAAGTTATCATTTTTATCTTAATTTAATTGAGGTATCTAATGGATAAAAAAAATTATACAGATATCAAAAATTTTGTAACAAATTTATTAAAAATAAATAGACAATAGTTCAAACAAAGATTAATTTTAAAATTACGTAGCCTGCCAAGAATCTCAACGCTAGAAAGTGAAAATAAAAACATGTTAAAACTCGGGTAACTTTAAGTATTGTTTAAACCTTCCATTTTTTTTCCTTTTCCGCCTTCCAGCATTCCATCTTTTTAAAAAATAAACCCATCAATATAATATTCTATCCATTATCCAATTGACAGATCAATGATTTCCATTTACTTTAGACGTAAACTTGCACCCATTTAAATGGATTGAAATTATTATTTGACTATCATTCCTTTTTCTTAATATATTTTTATTTAAGAGTGAAAATGAATAAAATTATCTAAAATGCAAGACTTTTACTATAATTGGTATAATACAATTTTAATTACGGTAGTAATTATGTATTATACATACTTTTAAGTAAATATGTAAAACTATAATCATCAGAGATTTGTACTAAAAACATAGATCAATAAAACTTTGTGATGAATAATAATTTCTAATGTCATAAAAAGATATTTGA
This sequence comes from Micrasema longulum, assembly GCF_059751315.1. Lineage (NCBI taxonomy): Eukaryota > Metazoa > Arthropoda > Insecta > Trichoptera > Brachycentridae > Micrasema > Micrasema longulum. The sequence continues at coordinate 61,885 of NW_028279209.1, read as the reverse complement.
AACTTCATCTGGTAAAACTACTACTCTTCCTAATTTATGAATCATTATGTACATATAAAAATCAGTGTGTACATAAAAACATTGAAACAAACATACACATAAAACAATTTGCATATAATTCTTAAGCACCGTGTTGGGTTGATTGAATTGAATCGATTAACTGTATTCTTCCTCTGATAGTCCATACAAAGTACAAAACAATGGTATTATATTCATTGACCAAAGTATAACATCAGATGTGTCTATACAAACTGAACTTGATCCATCAAAACTGTTTGATGTGCTAACCAGCTTTCCAAATTCAAGCCTGGCACCTTCTGAAAAAAAAAAAATTCTCATAAAAATAAATCCATGTAATTAAGCAGTCTTAAACTAAATCTACCATATGACATTTCTATAAATGAGGGTATTAGAAGCGAACTTAGAAATCTCTGTTGAAGGAGTTACTGAGATATTTGTGAAAAACTTTGAAAAAAGAATTGTGAGATTTATAATTATGCTTCACTAACTCAATGGAGAATAGAGAAAAATTAAAATAATACTTATGCAGCTAATAAGTTCCCAACCTTTAGAAAGGCGGTCTTTATTTTACTTCTTTAAAATTGGTAAAGATATAAATTGTAAATTAACTTTTAACAGAGGAGAACTAGCAGTGAAATTGATGGTGGAGCTGGACAGAATGTTTTATTTTAAAAACGTTATCTTTAGAAGTGGACAATACAATAAATAAGATGATATTGTCTTGTCCCAGTTCCTTGAACAGCCCTGACCGCACAGGACAGAAAAATGAATACATGATGACGTTAATTATGAGCGAGTACACGAAAGAAAAAAAAATTATATCCAAAGATGTATTTGAATTATCAAAGGATAAAAAAAAAGGAAATATTAAAAAGTTTTTTTTGCCGCCGTTTAAGGCAGAAAATAGAAGACACGTGGACAATCAGACCAAGTGGTGGTGGGGGTAATCATTGTTTCGCAAAGATGTTCTGACCATGTTCTGACCTACAAATTGCTGTTTACACGTGGACATTGGTCGAGTTTACATTGGGACCGAACGATATTGTTTTGTCCACATGTAAACGGCCTTTAAATTATATAAAATAGATCATATGACAAAGATTTGGTAAGCTTAGTAAAGAAATGTATCATTCCCCGCAAAATGACAGGTTGAGCTATAACTTTTTACAATGGCGTTAAGATTTGATAATGGCTACTTACTAAGGTTCCATTTTAATCCGCTAGTAGTGATGCTGTCACAGTTACCGCTAAATGGAATTAAAGCACACCATGACTTATTACTTTTCAGCAGCGAATTGGGGATTTTAATAGTGCTTTCACCTTGCTCAAGTAACCAACTTAAAGAGTCATCAGACAAGAGGTAAACGGGGACACGGTTGACTAAATCACAAGCCATGCACTTGTGCATCGTGTTTATGTTGGCCATAATTTGGTCCAAGCGTCCAGAAGTTTGACACAAAACAAATATAGCATCTGAATCAGAAAAAATACAACTCTTTAGAATGACCCTATAAAACATCAGATTGATAAAAGAAATGCAAGCTTAGTACCCGGACCTGTAACAATAACATTGTGGTAAAACATAATTAAATTTATTTAATAAAACAGTGTTATTAAATTTATTTTAAAGCACTACTATAATATAGCCACACAATATTCTACAATATTCCTGTTAAATAACCCCCCCCTCCATAATCAGCCCCTCCCAGTCAGTACCTAGATTTTTTATTTCTGTATATTATCCATGGCTTTATCCCACTGAGTTTCTCCAGGGTATGCTTGGTTACAGCAGTTTGAAGACTAGAAGGAATGTGTATTTAACAACGCACTTCTTTCGATTGTTGCGCGGTATTATTGACAACCCTGAAATTATGCGGAGCATTAGCTTTTATGTTCCTGATAATTACCTTAGACAGCGTCAACATAGACTGTTTCACATTCCAATATACAGGACCAACCTGCCAATGGTTATGCCTGTTGGAAGGGCTATCTCTATGTTGAACAATATCACTTTGGACATTGACATTTTTCACGTCTCTGAGGGAGTTTTTCGTTACAAGATTCTCTTACTTTTTTAATATATTATTCTTTGGATATTATGTATACTAATGTGTTTTTTTTACATATACCTAATTTTACCTAATTATTTATATATGTATGAATTAAGATATTTTATTTTGTAATGTACATATATATGAATAAATAAATAAATGATTAAAAAAAAAAAATGATTATCATTATTATTCGTTATAGGCAGGCAGCCTTTGCTGATGCGCCTTTATCTCGTGTACTGCTTTTTGTCTGCATTCTTCTTCCTTCCAAAAATCATCCAAATGGTTTTTGAACTGGTTGACCAAAATGGAATTGACAACTAGGCTTGGAAATGTATTCCGGTCTGAAACTCCCCTACGGGAAAATAAGTTTTTCTTGGGATTGAGGTGGAATTGGGGATGATAGATCTTCCAGCTATGACCCTGTAAATTTGTGTTAGGATTTAATTGATACATGTTATGCAGGGGGCAGTCATAGTAATTATTGAGTATCTTATAATTTTCTATTAAGTCCCCTCTCTTCCGTCGTTCTTCCGATAAAATGAGTCCTAGTGCTTTTAATCTACCGTGGCAAGGCATCCTTTTGAGTAATTTGGGGATTTTAGTAGCACATCTTTGGACTTTTTCCAGTAACTTAATGTCTTTAGTAAAGTAGAGACTCTAGAATATTTCGTAGTTCCTGGACTGGCATCTGAAGCGTAAGACTGATCATCTAACCTTCATGTAGGAAATTGATTAAGACACACTGCGGTTGGTGTACCAATGCAGTGCCCTATGCACCATTGGGTGTGGAAAGAGGGATGATGATGATGACATAATAGGGAAATATCATGTACCACGAATACCGATAAAAATATATGAAATGGATTGAGAAAAATGAATTGTATATTGAAAACCAATATAGATTCTGTGGAGAAATATTTTCATACATGAGTTTAAAAAATAAATTATTAAAAAATATGTCCCTACGAAAACGCAGCATATTTGGCCTTGATAATTGTGACGTCAAGATTCGTGACGATGTTCTTTTTAAACTTAAAACAGTCACAAAGTAAAAAAACATATTACGACAATATAATAAATACCCACCTAGAACAATATTTTTTACAGAACAATGTTCAGTCAAAAGCCTAAGAGCTTTGGTGAAATCAGTTTCATTCTGATCTGGAGTGTGAATTATCTGAAAAATAGAAGACTACAACTCAATTAGTATGAATTAAAAGCCAAGCCAAGAAAGCAAAAATAGAACGGTTAGCATTCTGAGACTTAAGTCCTACGAAATTTGCGGTAGAAATCATAATCAAAGTTATTTTAGCTGGAGAGGTTCAAATGAATGTTGATTATAATAAACAGAGAAAATATTTTCTTTTTCAATATTGACAGAAATAAAAAAAATATGCATATACAGAAAGACCCAAGAAGAAATTTATTTTATTCAGAAGTCAAATCCGTGGGCACAATATCCATAGATCGATAACTGTAGTGTACATGCACTATGTGTTGGTGTGCAAGCACCAACATACTAATATGTGGATACACTATACGTGTAAGTTGCGAGCGGCGCGATACAGCCGGTTCCTTCATCCGCGTTTTGCCTTCTTTGCAATTCACACATCTTTGTAATTGTATTGAACTCAACTTAATATAGTTATCATAAAGAAGTAATCAGAGTTTGTACATATCAAATATAAGTTTATAATCGAACCTTATATATTGTGATCCCTTGAGCCTGGTGTATTTAAGGATCCAGGCCAAGGATTTCGCAATTACACACACACACGCCTAATTATTTTACCAGATATCTAGAGCGTCAAGCAAAAAAAAAACAAATTATCACACGCACGACATTAACTCGGAATTGAATGACAACTCTAGTGCAACATTCAGAAGACTGCATCAACTTCATCCCCGCTAGAAAAAAAGAACACGACCTATAAAAGAATGCAGTTTATAAAAAAGTGCAGTTCAATGCAGTTATCGCCGTTACTCTCGCGCTTCCAATCAAACTCTGTATTTTATTCAACATGTAATAAATACACATAAAAAATTAACATTGTGTCTTCAGACATATTCATCGGGTGTAAGAGCTCCCCTAACAACTAACAAAATCCTATAAATCTATTCGGAATTCCCACATTTTACTGTTCACAAATTACCATAAAATTGCAAAGCAGGCTCCCCAAAACGGGCACCTTTTTATGCCTATAAGAGTCTGCAATTACTCATAATTTTGAAATTATCAAATTTTAACAAACATAAATAAATACATTTAAATCTTAATATAAAAAAAAACAGACATTGTTATAAATACATTGGTTATCTCAAACATAAACATTGTATGTTCGTTTTTCAAAAAAAAAAAATTTTTACTCGAAACAGTATACATTACCTTAGAATTTTGATTTTCTGCTATCTTCAAACTGTCTTCATGTATCGAATCAAAGTCTCCAGAAACAATATCTATGCGTGATAAATCTTCAGAAGATATTTTGTTTTTTTGTAAATAAGAAAACCACCTGTTTGTTCCACCATCAACAGTGATTCGGAAAGCAGCTGAAAAATAATGAAAAAACTGATAATGTTTTATATATCAACGGTTTTAATCTATTTTAATGAACAAACCCACCATTGCAATCAAAAAGAAAATCTGAATACTAATGTAATCAAATTAAGCGAGGATTAATCATTTGAAAATTCAATAAAATAATGATTCAAAAGCGTGAATCTAGTTGGTTTGGTAAGGCGCATTATGGTATTTACATTACAATGTTAAACAGCATTGACATGTCTGTACCTCAGAGGCAGACGGATGCAAATCCAAACGTGAAATGTTCAACAAAAGCCTAAAGAACCTACTTTTTTCAAATGATTTCTAATAATTTATAGCATTGATTTGTATTTTCTGTATCTTAATTCATTGGTTCTTTCTATATTCACATTTCTTCAAAATCAGTGGACATGATCATAAACTGGATACCAAAATCAAAATGTCATTTCATCAAATTATGGATTTGCATCCGTCTGCCTCTGATGTACAGATATTAATACATAGACATGCTCTGAGCCCTCAAAAATTATGACACTTAACTCATGCTCAGTCATGACCAACGCGTATTTAGTCGTTCTTCGACCGCCAGCTGGGCGTAATGTTAAGAATCGAAAAAAAAAATTGTAAAAACCTTTCGGATAAACATTTTAAAAAGGATTGTTTAACCTTTCATTGATAAATATTTGTTCATGAGTTCAACAAAGCTTAAAACAATTAATACTCTAAAATAAATATTCTTTTCTGTAAACATAAAACTATGCCTAGCGGCACAATTGCAAAGCTTTTTGTAGTTACTGTGATGAACTGATAGGAATACGTTTTAAAAATTTAATAAACATGAGTCAATATTATCTTTTCGTTCCTAAAACTCCAGTGAAAATAAATAAATGAGTCAAAATTATAAGGAATTTAAGGAAAGAACCTGATTGGGGTCCTCCAAATACGACTTTTGATTATTGATGTAAAAATACATTTTTTTTATGTACCAAAAATTAATATCCTTCAATTTTTGGTAGCACATGCATGCTCGTTGAATGCAGTTCTGTTATATAAATAAACAGTAATTAATAACTATGAGTACGTTTCCATGTTTTTAACTGTTTTTAAAAATATTTTACTCTATAGGGCAGTCGTGGCCAGCATTTTGTATAGCATGCGCCAATTTTTTCACATACAATTTCAGATGCTCCATGTGGCTCAATTTTTTTTCAACTTATTACATTCACATTTGGGGTTGTAAAATAGAGATAGGAATAGGAACTGCATCGCTTATGAGAGGAAAATGAATACCTCAATCACGGAATTCAATTAATTCATTTAGGTCATGGCGCCTATTTTAAAATAATGGCCACAAGAATGCAATGCGCAGCGTTTGGTGCATGCGCCACGGTTTGGCCACCACTGCTATAGGGCATGCCTATGTATTATATGTCAATGGTTAAACGGTAAACACTTTTGGCAAGGTACAAATATACCGTGTTAGTAAATATGTTTATAGAATTGTCAGTCCGACACATGATTCGTTTAAACCAGTTCCATCCCCTTTGAATCTTCTAAATATTACTTAAACCTGAGATTTTTTTACCTTTGTTCCAAAATGGAATGATGAAATCAACTGGGTGATCAACTGGTCGATTTAAAATTAAAATAGCGTAAGACAGTTTATTCTCATCTATGGTTAAAATATTTTCGGGATCAAATGTTGCTTTGCGCAAAGCCAAACCATTGGAAACTGATGAAATGGGATTCATCTAAAATCAGTAAAAAATATCAACATAATCAAACTTATGCTCAGAAAACCTGAAGTGAAGTGTTTTGCTATATGGTAAAGGTGAGTACAAGCATTGATCAAATATTGTTTCTTAAGAATTAAGTACCTATAAAACAAAAATATACTGCCTAAATACAATTAATAACTGAATCATATACCAAATAACACAATGGTGTAAACTTGCAATAAATGTGAAACAAATCAAAGATACTTTTGATACAAAATTTGATAAAGTCTTGTCATTAATACCTAAAAGAAACTATTTTTACTAACTTTCATCACAAACTAAAAAAATCATGGCAAGAGTAAATGAGGTTAGGATCAAAAAGATACTGGTTCCACACTGATAAGAGTAAATTATGCGTTTAAAGTTTGCAAATAGTAAAAACCATTTGAATAGAAAGATCTTATAATAAATAAATCAGAGATCAAAACTCAAAACAGGAGGGGAAAAAATAGAACTGATACCTACTTTCAAATTTGAAAAAACTTTTCATTTGTATCGTAGTATATTTCAGTACACCCCGCGCACTTTAGATCAATTGACATGCACAATCATCTACTAATAATAACGGTATGTAAAAATACATTTTCAAAACAAATCCCGCGCTGACCTGACATTTTTTACGTCAATTAAAAACAAAATCAAAGATAAAGATTGCAGATAGCACGTTATTTCAAAGTTGTTTGTGGACAATAAGGATGTACATACGTCGATTATGAATTCCGAGAATCGATCTTTTTTGTATACGAAAATAATAAATTATATTTTACTATTATTTCTGCTGTTACGGTTTTACATTGGTTTCACTCCCTACCAAAATATCTATACTTATTTTTTATCTAAACGTAATGGCATTTATCTTCATGGTATTAATTATAAAATTATTTCATATTTATTCACCATTTTATTTAATTTATAAAGTTTTAAAAATATGTAATTCAAACTCAATAGTAATAAAATATTTCATCTTCAAATCATTTTTTTAACAGAATTTTTTTTTTTAAATCTAAATAAACACATTACACACAAGTTGTTTAGAATGGGTTTCTGCATTTAAATTAATCACTTAAAAAAAATAGATACAGGGCGCAGATTTTGTTTATAAATGTTTTCAATTAAGATGGCGTGTGTATTCATTTATAATTTGAATACACCACTGGAACTTGTTTTGTAATGAGGTGGGTCTTTATTAATCTAAATAATAATATATTTGACTGTCTCATAATACTGTCAATGAAAGCAAATTGTGCGTAAGTCAATAGAATTACCAGATAATAAATTACATTGAATGTTTTCTTATGAAAAAATACTTTATAACCCTGATTCTGGAGCACATAAAAATAATTATATGAATTTTTTTTCTCCTTGATCCTTCGAAATTCGTATTGATTGAACTTGTCTCTTGCATTTTTATTCTCTTGTTTTATGTTGTTTAGCATTTTTGTTATTTTATGATGTTGTTTATCATTTATTTTATTATGTTTCAGATTATTGAATTATTTTCCCCTTTTACTACGGAAATGAAATGCAGTTATAATAAAGTACAAATGCTTTATTATTACAAAGTGAAAAGAAATAAAATAAATACAATGTATATTCACAATGTGATAATGTTAAATTAAGAAATTATTTTCTTAAACCATGAGTTTATTTAGAAACCCAATCACCTAGCAATCTTTATACATCTGCAACATATCTTACAATAAATACAATTTGGGCTCATTGTTCATATCCAATAAATTTTTTGTCTTCAACTTTAACTACACTCAAGTAATTGTCGAGCCATTTTTCAATAACTGGTAAATTGTCATCACTCCATTTGGTTTCTTCTCTAATATTTTTCAGAGACTTCTCAATAATATGCTCCGCACTACCAAACTCTCCTTGGCGATCTACATACAACTTTGTGACCATATCAAGTCCTTCCTGTGTGGTAAATACGCTAGTGGCTGATGAAATAAGATTGTCCCAAAGGTTTGTTTTGTTTTCAAATCTGCAATAATGTGGGAAATGTACAAATTATTTTACAAATCACTTTTTGTTACTTATTAAAAACCGTATTTTAATAAATTGAAAACTATATATTGTTTAAAAATATTATTGTGTAGAAATATAGTGAGTTACATGAATGATTTACTTATATAGGTAACTAATTAACAAACAATAAAAGTAGTCAAAACTAAACAAAGTATTTTTCTTATTTTCTTACTTAGTAACTTAATTCTTACTTAGTAACTTAATTTACTTAATAAAAAAAATCATTTCAATTAAACAAGTTAAATGCTGTGTAAATTTGAAATCTATGAATTTGTTTTTTGTCTGGTGTGATCATATTTTGGTAAAAAGCTTTTTGAAAGAAAAATAACATTCTGAAAGATAAGAAAATGTGTATGTGGGTAAGTACGCACATACTTCCAATTTATTTTCAGCTAGTAAGTATATAGGTAGTTGATTAAATTCAAATAAAAATTTAATTATGGAGTTCACAGAAATTCAATCAAAAGTAATGTTGAAAGTATGCCTACTCATCTTTTGCACTTTGTGTACTCAATTTTTGACAAAACCATAGAATTAAGAATAAAAACACTTAATGCAAAAATTTCAGCTACCTAATAATATTATAGAATAAATAAAACCTTTTATCATTTTTGTTTTTGTTTTGCTTTCATGTAAATTATTCAAATTTGGAATAAAATAAATGAAAAAAACAAAAATATTGATAAAACAATATGTTTTATTAGTTTTCCAGTTTTGAAAATGAGTGAAGTACTGTAAATTGTATAAGGGATTGTTGTATGAATAGTAAAGTGTTTGGTTTTTAGTTTGCATTATTACTTCAATAAATGTTAAATAAGTCATTTTTGTCATCATAAAATACCTTTGCTTTATTGTATCCCAATTATTTTGAAGGAAATCAAACAGTGTAGTGTAACCTCTAGATCCTCCAGTGAGCATACTAAATATGAGATAAATGTCATTTTCTGTGAAATTGCCATTTTCTTCCAGAATAGTGATATTGAGCAACTTTTGTATTTTCCAAGATGTAATTGGGCAACCTGCAAGAGTCTTTAAGAGATAAGTCCTTTCACTGGCCTTTCTACTAGCAGGGAAGTTAATAATTCTTTGCAGACCAAAGATCCATTCTTCTTCAGTTCCCCACTTGAATACGGGGCAAATGTATTGGTTCGGAACTCTGAAAATAAACATTTTAATTCAGCTATCTTGCATGGGATTCCATGTTCAACTCTCAACATAAAATTAAATTGATTTAAAGCAATTATTTTTTCAGAATTATGATGTAATTTTCCTGGACCGGTATCTGAATGATGACCATTTAATGACTATTAAACGAAGTCATTTTTTTATTATTATTTCCAAATATCGTATTATCAGCGCTATGCTTTTTTAAAGTTTTGTATTTCTAAAATAACTCCGCGTGTGACGTCAAAGGTTCTTCTCTGTTAGTTCTTCCATTGGTTCTTTTAAGGTAAGCTAACCGGAAATCCTTCAAAACTCTAATTTCATTCAATAGTTCATATAAACCAGTGACGTTGTTCAAAGTTGTGGGTTATATTAAAATATTATCTTTTTTGTACATTTTCAAGAAACTTTGCGGTACAATTTAACTCTCTAATTTTTTCTGCGCGCAAGAAAACACTTTTTGTATCCAATTTCCGGTAAGTCTGAAGTTGCTCATTGTAGTGAATGACTGATCACTTTACATTCAGAATAGGGGAATGAGGACAACATTGAGATGTGGCAGATATACAAAAATTCAACATATGTTGACGCTACTGAACATGCTTTCGGTAAAGCAAACAGTAATTTTAAATATTTTAGTGTTAATATTTGGATTAAAAAAATAATTATTGCCCAAATACATGTTTAGTGATGTTCTGCGTTATAGTGAAATTCATCGCTAACGTACGAGGGGAGGTGAAGGTTCAAGACTCCCCAAAACAAGAATCAGAGCAACTCAAAACAATCCGTATTATAAAGGACTTAAGATGTTCAATGAGTTGCGATGCTGGGTCTATCACATCGTTTCGTGGGATGGCAATGATCTTAGTTAACCTAGCCGGATCGAAGCGGGGGACTCGACTCCCCCAGAAATCACATTTAATTCAATAACTTGAGTATTAGTGGAGCGAATTATTTAATATTTTCTGTTATCCTTGGAGAAAAATTTTTTTTTTGGTAATTTCAATTTTTCAACAACTTAATTGAATAAAATAAAGGTAAAAATTAAAAATGAACAAACAATATAGATAGATAGTGTCATCAGAAAGCGTCTGGATTTTATAACAATGTTTTATTTTTGAAATTATTGTCATAAATAAACAAAGTGTTAATTTTTTGTTTTTTTACAACTATCTAAAATAAATACATTACATTACGTTCATGGGAAAAATATTGAAACGCTCTGCAACACAGAGAGGGGAATAATTTAGTTGGAAGTTTTCTTCATTTTAATTACCCTTATCCATATCAAATATAGTATGTGTAGGTATATATCTATATAATATTCTTCAGAAGCTAGTTCAGAAATGTGAAAACATATTTTTTTAATCAACAACTGCTGCTCTGACAAGGGTGAAGAGTGGGGAAAACAACATTTGTGCACCTATCACACATTCGCCTGAGAGATTGCATTTTGACAGCATTCAGCCTACTTTTATTTTTTATTTTTATTATATTAAATTTTCACGCCTATAAGACTTTTACATACAATGAAGTTATATAAAACATGAGTATATAAACAACATAATTTTTTTTAAACACAATATGAGCAATAAAAGATAAATCAGTGTTTACAAGTAAAGTTGGTATAAAAAAAGAAGATGAGTATATAAACAATATAAATTTAAAAAAATAGAATATAAATAAATAAAAGATAGGAACAGTGTTAAGAAGAATAGTTGGTATAAAAATTAAAATAAAAAGATGAGTGTATAAACATAAATTTAAAAAATACAATATAAAGAAATAAAATATAGAACTGTGTTTAGAAGTATGGTTGGTTTTAAAAAAAAAAAAAAAAGTTGTAGAAGCTAAATATTAAAAAAAAAATAGATACACAAATAAAAAACAAACATATCAAAGAAATGCAGTTTAAAGGTTTAAAGCAGCTAGGTACATAGTTATAAAATACAATATAAACAGAAGATTAAGTTCTATTTGATATGGAACGTATACATTTATTTATTCCTGTTTTACCAATTCCATACTTCGCTCCCATACATAAGGGTCAGCACCAGTATTCAAACTATTAATTTTGCCTCCTGCAATAAGCTTTTTTTTTGCACCACAACAGGCCAGGTGGCCCAATTACAGTGGTGAATTATAACACAAAATACCCAGGCTTAAGAAAATCACATTATTTTTTTATGTTCTCACCGAGAATCGAACCCGGAACCTTCCGGGCGTGAGTCAAGAGTCTTGACCCCTACACTACGAAGGCCGCCATTTATTAGCTAAGTTTGATTTAAGTGCACTATTCGCCCTGTTTCCGACACTCACCCGCCTTTCAATATCTTTCTCAGTATTTCCATCCCTTGTAAACATACTGCCTAGATATACAAATTCTTATACCTGATTCGGAAAAATCTTCATTCACAATGACGTTACATTAACTCATACTATCATCCCTTTCAAAAGCCACCACATTTGATTTATCAACAATCATCAGCAAATCGCTCCAGTTACATACATCATAGCCCTTTATTACCAACAATTTCAGGCCTTGATTGAATATAATATATTATATAAGACATTATTTTACTAAATTGTATTATTTAACATTATTTATCTGTCTTTTACATTGAATTTAACTTACGGATTTCCGTCGTCGGGGTTCTCAGCATCCATCCATTGCTTAAAAGCAGTTTGTGCTTCTTCAATACACGGTCTGTATCCCGCTCTACAAAGGAATGTCTTGGACAAGCTTCTAAGGTTAATCTTCCATCCTTCATCATCATTAGTTTGGATTCCAAGCTCTTCATATAACGGAGTAAGAAGCATGCGGACATATGTCTGTAAAAATACATAACAAATATTCTTAATAAACAATTTTGACTGTGCTGTAAAAAAAAAGAAAAACTTTTTTACAAACATGAATATTTATTCAGTTATCCTAAGATTTTCAATAAAGCAAATAATTGTATACCGTAATACATAATATCTATATTTGTGTGTGGTTTATTTATAAACTATGAAGTTTCTTGCTTTAAGCATCGTTTAAAATTAGTGATATTTCATGGTAGTAGTTAATTAAAATTTTTAATACAATCAAAAGATTAATAGTCTACATGTGGATCAAGATACGAGTATTGGGTAAAAGTTCAGATTTATAATAACTGCCTTGTAACATGAAACAAGTGTTTATTAACTCTATAATGTAACACCAGTCTACAAAGGATACAAGACTTGATATATGGCGGTTTAGTGGTAAGGCACTTGACTTGTAGAGCAGCCGGATTCAGTCATTATTATTAAAGTAGGCACCTCAAATTTCTTGTGAACTTCAGAAGAATCAATGTGTCTTCCAATGTGGTCAATCATTGTGAATACTGGATCCCACACAAGGTGATTTCTTTCTTCTTTCAGGAATAGCGTCATGTTGAGAGCAGTGCCGAAACTGAGATCTCCTGCATAAGCAAGATTCCAAGCATCGTGAAGTAGTTTAGCTCTGGTGTACACGGGAATTTCAAGACGCGAATCCGAGGATAGATACTTGGCCAGCATATTCCAGTTCCTTACATCATAATTCACTGGGAATGGTCCTGTAATTCCAAACACCAATAAATATTACATCAATTTTATACTGGGACTTGTGACATTATGAAAGTTTTAAAAAATCTCATAATATGATGTCTCTTGTTGCAACATTTTTTCAAAACTATTGTTTTTTATAGTTATGTATTACGCGAATTTCGTTTGTATATCTGCATCTAATTGCGTCTAAGTTGATTCAACACAAATTCATCACTATTTTTCATAGCTAAAATCTGGGTCGCCCGCTAAGCGCATAATATTCTAGAGAAATAATGTTTTAATCATATTTACATACCTAATTATCTTTATTTATTATTTTTCAGACAACTTTCAAACCTTATGGAAGATGAAAATTAATTTAAATAAAATTCGTTTGGGTTTTGTTTCTTGTGTTGCATTATTTATTAAAAATCTTTAAAAAGAAGCCCTATTTTCATAAAAAAATCACCCACCTCAAAAGTGTGTGGGCACTGTGCTTTATACATACTACTTACATGGTGATGTAAAACAGAATACTGTTATTTATTTATCAATTTATTTTTTGAACAATAACAGATTTCCAGCAATATGTTCTTATGTAGAAACAGACAAATCTAGATACCACTGGGCCAGTAATCCTTTATAACGGTCCACAACATGCAAGTTGCAGGAATCATAAGACCGAGAAAAAATTAAGTGCAAAATGAACTAGGACAAAAATAGTAAGTTTTTTTTTAAAACATAAGTTAACAAAAATGATCTACGTTGACAATGAGGAAGTTCATAGCTACAGTGAAGTTTCTCAAAAATGTAAGAAAAAATTAATGAATGTACATTTAAATAAAAATGTACAACTTTAAAATGTCACAAGTTTTAGTGAACAGCTGTTAAGATAGCCAATCAATTACGTATTTTGACATATTTTTAGTTTCCGGGAAGCCACGTTTAATATGTTTATATACCTACAGGGCTCTCTTTTTAAATGTCAGGACAACCCACCGACGACAATCAATGATGTCATGTCAGAAAAATTTAAAAATTACAAAACTTTGAAAAATCATAGCTTGAAAAAGTATTTGGTTTAGTTTGGTCTATTAATGAACATATTTTTTTTATTTTTATAACCACTGAACTTCCTCATTGTAAGTCCCTTCTTTTGAAAACTCAAGTCTCAAAAATATCAGTGGTTTTTGCGGTGTCTTTACATTTTAATTAAATTATATAAATAGTTTATATTATTTAATATTGTGGAATTTTTGAATTTACATTATGTAATATTGTAGAATTTTTTGATTTACCTATTTCCTCTGGATTGACAATTATAAATTTGTCATTGGGCGGCATTTTGGTGAGCTTAATTTCTTTTTCCTTTTTCATCCACACTTGGGGAGTTGTGTCCGAGAAGTTTAGGTTATCTTCCTTTACAATCACCAATGGAATCCACCAGATCAGCTTGTCTTGTCCGGGGACATCATGCGGACGTTCGCGCAAGTAAACTCGCTGTTGAAATATTGGTTATCGATTAATATCTAGCTCAAATTCTTATAGAACCTTTTTATATCAGATAAAACATTAAGTTTTGCGGTAAAAATTGACATTTCTATTGCAACTACATTTCAAGATAGTCTTTAAGAGGTTCAAATTTTTTGATTACACACCACTTTCTAATGCCATTCGATTCATAGACCGTTAACTAAATATAATCCTTAATTTAAATAAATATCTTTAATTAACTTTCCTCAGTTTGATTGTTCAACAAACTTTGTATTCTGGTGAAATAATTGATACGTAAATACCTTATTGGTATTAAATGTGTGAACAGTTTAAAACTATCAAGTTGAAGCATTTTGGGCAAGGAAAATTGTAATAGTGATGTATGATCAAAGTTTTAATATTTTTTTTCTAGCAGTTTAGAACAGTGTGATTTAGAAAAGCAAAAGTCTCTAAAATTAATTTGTATTTTTCTTCTTTAGTTGTAAATAGAAACCGTGATAGGTATTATTAATTATGAACTCTGTACTTACTTGACGAACTATGGCAGTTTTCGACTCATAATTTCGTTCAACAGATATGACTGGAAGGCGATCTTTAGTAATCCAAGATGAGCCTATATCTACAACACTCATGTCTTTTGAGATTGACTTTTCTTCATGAGCAATATTATCTAGCGCTTTCCAAATGTCATCCGATGTAAAATTGGCATATTTTCTAAAATGAAATAAAACTTTTGAGCTAACTTAGCTGAAACCTATAACAATCCTTCTAACATAGTTTCTAGATTGGCATTAAACTAATTTTTAGGTATGTCATCATAATTAGTTAAGCTAAAGAAGTTAACTTATCCATAAATGGAATCAAGCTTAGATAGAGTGAGCTATAATTTTAGTGCTGAATTTCCTTTTTGTAATTGAGTTGATTTGTTTGCCATTAAATGGTTTTAATAATACTTAGATATGCAAGAACTAACTGATTTTTTTACATTACTTTGATTTACAGGACCTCGACTCACATGTTTTATACGTGTATGATTCATATCATTAATTGTAGTGCTTTCACACTTATAGATTACGCATACAGGGTAAAGTTTAAGCTTATAACCGAGTTACACAGTTTAAACCCGCGCTGTGCCAGCGGGTACCCTGCAAGACATCGGACCCTTACAAATTATAATAGAGATAGAGAACATTTTAGAGAGGGATATATGGAAGTCTAGGCATTTACAGGGCTGACGACCTGGTTTAAGTGGAAACTTTACACACTGTGTAACATTCACCATTTTGCCTATGTTTAATTATCGATATTTCTTCAATTCTTTCATCTATTTTTCCAATTTTCCAACTTTTAAACTCTTGGACCAGTTGGTTTCATGTATAAAGTGCTATCAGCCACAAAGGCACAGGCCTCGACGTCCATATTTTCCTCTTTAAAATGTTCTCTATCTCTGTTGTTATTTGGATCACGGGGGGTTCCGAGAGTTTATTTAAGTAAAACAGTGATAAAATTTATTCTTCACTTTATATTCATGCAGTTAAGATTTTTAATTCAAAGTTTTCTTTTTCTTTTCAAGTCGAATATTATAACTTGCAAGCAATAAGGTGTCACGGGTCTTAAAAATAACATTTTTGTTAATTGACATGCTCAATTTTTTTCACGACTACAGCTCTACTCAGTCGCTGCCACGCCGTTGAAGATTGAGTATGTGTACGCTATTGTCGTCGGATTTTAGTTTTAACCAAATGACAGAAAAAGTTAAACAACGTTACTGCATCAAATTTTGTTTAAAGCTTGGTGATTCTCAAGTGGAAACTATCCGCAAAATTTAAAAAAAGTCTTCGAGGCCGAAGAAATAGGCACCACACAGATAAAAGAGTAGTACAACCGCTTTAAAGATGACCGCTCATCAGTGGAGAGTGAAGCACGATCCGGTAGGCCCTCAACATCCAAAACTGATGTTGTCATTGATCAAGTAAGGACCCCGGTCATGTAGGATCGACAAATAAAGATCAGAAAACTTGATGATGAAGTGAACATAAGTGTTGAATTCATTCATTTAATTTTAATTGAAGATTTGGCCCTTAGAAGGGTCTCAGCAAAATTTGTGCCAAAGTTGCTGACAATTGAGCAGAAGCAACTTTGTGTGAAGATCGCACAAGACATGCTGGAGACTGTGATCAATGATTTCAATTTCAAATTATTTATTTTATTTAATATACAAAGATGGTAAAATAAAAATACCCAGCAATTGTAGAAAAGGGATGCTCTCCTCTCTGAACCTTTTTTCACTAATATGAAAAATGTCGATATCTGAAAAAATATGGTTAAGTAAAGACATTGCTCTGATCCCAACTTTCTCAAAATAGTGATTACTGGTGATGGCTTTCCCCCCAGCTGAAAATGCCTTTGGAAGGGACTAGATTTCAGACCAGGGAAGACATCATGAACATTGCGACGGACCACCTGCGCGCCATACCAAAAGAGTCTTTCCAGCGTTGCTTCCAGCAGTAGCAGAACCGTTGAGAGAAGTATGTAGCAGCTCAAGAGGACTACTTTGAAGGGGATTAGTTTCATTTAATTGTATCTAAATAAATGTTGTTTTTATGAGTAAAAGTCGGATACTTTTTGAACAGTCCTCATATATAATACTGATCAGGGTGATATAAAATAAATATGTGAATTGGGTTGTGGTCCCATGGCTAGTGTCGTAGACAAACGGATTAGAGGATCAAGGTTCAAATTGCGCTCTATAATAACTTGATTCCCATTTTACAAAGATCAGTTATTTACAACTCGTTGAAAATGCATTGATAAATAATACAAACACAAATATGTTTTTCGATATATATATATATATATATTACAATAATTGAATATTAACTATCTTACCTCTCACTGATGAACTTCTGTAACCCTTTGGAGAATGTTTTCTCTCCGAGAGTATAGTTAAGCATACGGAATACAAGCTCAATCTTACTGCAAGTTGTTTCTTGCTTCATTCCCGTGATTCTGGAGTGTGGGTAGCGTTTGCTGAACTCATAGTACAAAGAGTACAGAATTGTCATTGGCCATTTTCCATCCATCTCTAAACCATTGTCAATCTAAAAAAATTAATCACCATATGAAAATAGGATAATATATTATTGTAAATTTATACAAACCCTGAAGGCTTCTTTTGCTATAAAGAATTGTTAGTAAATAAAAAAGTACAAACAAATAAAGATTGCAGTTATGCATCTTACATCTCAGTAAAGTTAGTTAATGTAATGAATTGAAAAGATATATTGTTTTAAACAAAATACAACAAAACTTATTGTTGATAAAATAGCAGTTCCTGCGCAATACCAAACCAAAAATATATTGATTTCATTAGTTTTGGTAACTTCAATATCTTGTTTCACAAAAACTTACTAAGTTGACACACCTAAATCTGATAAATATAAATAATATTTATACAATAAAAAAATTGCATTAATTCAACTTCCAGGACAAATGCATAATATTACGTATTTCTTTTTTGAGGATCAGTGCAAAATTTTCAAAATATATTTTAATTGATTATGAAAATAATTTGTAATTCACAAATAATGAATAAATTAATTCTATTTTAAATAACAGGAATAAGATACTCATTTTTATTTATTATGCAACTGAATTATTTATTATATTAGATGTTTGATATGTGTATTATTTTAGTGATTCCACGGCTAGGTCAGAGGTAGGGACGAAGGAGCATAAAAAGCAAGTGAGGCTGAGCCTCACTAAGAAATCATTGCTATTCACCAGTGCCTAATATGTATTTTAATTCGCATTATATCAACACATTATGAAGATAAAAAACTAGGAACCTATATAAAAATGCTCAAAGATTCCTACAAACATGGTCCATACTGGGTTATTTACTATGGGTACCTACTTAACATTTACACATATTATACTTATCCTTAAAATCTGAGCTTTAATAGAAACTTGGTATCAAAGACGCCACTAATCAGAGGTCCAAGGTTCGGACCCGGTTTTACCAAAACCTGATTTGCATTTTTTAATAGTGAGCTATTTATTTTCTCTTTTTTAAAAAAAAGTGTGTTCTCAGTTCGATACTCATAAAATAAATCAGATCAATAAAATGACAAAATATGATTACAAAACCTTTATAACTGTAGCTGCAGACAAATATCCAACTAGAGCCTTGTTAATATGAGCATCACTCCACCAGGCTGGAGTAACCAGACCCCCTAACCATTGATAATTTAATTCTTGAGCAATCTGAAGGTAACCTCTGGCAGCTAATTCACTTTCCCTAAAATAAGACAATAAATTCAGTTCAATAACCTGCCACTACTTATTTAAGTACATTGGTAGTAATATTAATTTTACTTTCCAGAAAAAAGAAAAATGAGAACTTAACGTGTTATGATCTTTTGAATAGTGAAAGACAAGAGCAATTAGTTTCAATTCCTCCATTCACTTAAGTAATGAAATGTCAAATAAATAATATTAATTTGATTAACATATTATTGAAACAGAGATGGAGAACATTTTTGAGTGGGGAATGAATAAGTTTAGGCATTTACAGGGCTTATGACTTATCATTAACTGGTTAATGTGGCTACTTTAAACGTTGCACAACATTCACCATTCAAGTGCTGAAACATTTATTGATGTGGGTAAGATTTATCTAATAAATTCATTTAATGTTAATTTAGTCTTCATGATTATTAATATTGCTGTTTGAAAATAACTAAAAAAATATGTATGTTTGTTTATGTGCGCACATTCTAAGTGCTCAACTTCTTTTTTTTTATCATTATGTAGCTGCACATTGAAATTATAAAAATATTATTTTGCAAAAATATACACTTTGGGCCTTACTTATAAACTTGCTATAAAGTTACGCCAAGGCATAGTGGTAAAATAAGTGGTAAAATAATTATAGTTGTAGAATAAGGGTGGTATTCCTATCCTTATTTTACCACTATGCTTAGACGTAAATTTATACCAGGTTTATAATTAAGGCCCTTTTAGTAATAAACCACGATGTGCATGTTGTGTTATTGACTACATATTTATTTATATGCACATTAAAGCACACCTGCTAATCACAATGTAGGTAAATTTAAGTATTTAAAAAAAACATGCTAAAAAGAACATTATGGAACAATCAAAGGTACAGCTGTTAATCCAGGCATGGAAAATATCCATCTCTCTTGGTAGGTTGTTCAACAGATCGATAATCCTTCTCACAGGCATCATTAACGGTAATTGATCCTGCATTTGAGAACAATAAATCATCTGTGTTGCCCAGTTCTTAAGGAACTGCTCCTTGTTCATAATTTTATGCACTCCAAAGTGTTGGGATTATAAATGTAATCGTTCAGAAGTTTAAAGGCCACCATCAGCAGGGCAATGCTCCTTCTGTCCCGCAAACTAGTGATAGCATACCTAAAAGGCACAATGATGGGTACTGCAATGTATGTACTTACTTAAAGATGATAAGACCCCAGTTATCAGCAGGCTTAACTCCTTGGTAGTTTGGCAAAGCTACAAGGTCTAGTTTGCTCATGGGTAAGGGCAGCTGCCAGAACTCTGATATTTCAGTAAATGTACGTTCTATCTTTTCAATAACTCCCTCTAAGGCAGGAATAAATTCAGTTCTGGCGTAAACTGTTATGTCTGTAAGAGAAAAATTTGATGCTCTGTCAAGTAAGCCCAAAACAAAACATTCATTTTGTAAAATGGGTATGTTTATTTTGAATGAGAATTTGTTTGGGCGAATGAGACAATCCATTTTACTTCTACCCACCTCCACTATCCACGTTTTTAAAGCCTTTTGGAACATTTTCTCATTACTGATCCTTTTAATGGACAGTGGTAGTAGGTTATAGATTTTAATTGCTATTATTCAAAATCCCTTCGTCCGGAAGTGGTCTCAGTTTATATTTGTTTAAATTGTCTTTGTGTTGAGGATCTAGATTACACTAGTGTTTATATTATTTGTATGAATAAAATGAAAGATAATTATTTATTACAATGTTATTTGTAGTTTTAACACAGTGGGTAGAACCTTCAAGACTGTAATATTATATAATACACAATTTATAAACATTAAAAAAAATATATACATATTAAAACCTTATTAAAAGACAATTGAATTATGCCCTTATAGAAAGGTACATGTGTTTTTTTTTTTATTATAGTAATCCAACAAAAACTCTTTCAATTTAATTTTTAATAAAAACAATGCTTATTCCTCAAAATTCAATGATTGTCGATAGTACCTTGTTGCCATATATAATTTTACGTTGAAATAAAACTGATTTTTTGTCTTTTGTATGGTATAATATGGCCTTCTACGTGGGCACAATTCAATTAGTGTTCTAGTATGTAATATGTTGTTAACAAAGTGTTTCTTAGTTTATTATAAAATAAAATGATAAGTATTTGTAACTTTGTAAATAAAATGATAATATATATTATAATCATTTTATAAAACAAAAAAAAAAACAAAAAAATATAAGCCACAGGCAAGCTTCAGCTTTGCGGGAACAAAACATGCTACATGTATGTTAGTTTTAAGGTATTATTTTGGATATAAAAAAAATTGAAAATTAAAAAAAACACCTCGAAACTAATTTAATATTATTTACTTATTTAGACTTACTAATTTCCTGGCCAAACATGGTAATCTTTGTGGAATTAACTGCTTCAACATCTGCCATAACTAATCCTACAGAAAATGTAGGTATTGGCGGCGTTCTTTCAAAGTGGTCCCACACATAAACGGAATCTTCATGTCTAAAACATTCATAAATTTTCACAATTACTGGATCAAGTTGCTGAGATCATCAATCAATTGTTACGAAACAATAAATTTAACAACTAACAAAATGAAAGACATGTAAGTCAAATATCTAGTTAACTTACGTTTCATCGGTACAGCGAGCGCGGGGCATATTGGATAAGGTTGTCATATGCGCTGGTCTTAAAATGCTAATATCAAATGGTGTTTTATATGCAGGCTCATCGAAACACGGGAATACTCTTCTAGCGTAATTAGGTCTTAGTTGAAGTGCAACAGTGGATCTATAATTTAATTAAGTGTTTACATCTGTATAATTTATTTAAAAAACCCAAATAAGCGTATGATACAAAGAGATTAAAATAATTTATTTATTGGCGTTTGTAAAAAGTAACATTATGCGACAGAACGGATATGGTGTAGGTACCAAGAATATCTTTTAATTATAGTTAGTTTAAAAGACATGCTTACAAAATTTAATTTTATGATCCAAATAAATGTTTTAATATATCCAAAAATTTCATAATAATGTCATAAGTAACTTTGTACGCTAGTAAAAATAAATCGTATTGTGATGAGTCCAGGACTACCACGGAACCATGATCCAGTTAATACAACATCATCATCATTCCTCTTTTCGCACCTAATAGTGCATAGGGAACTGGATTTATATATCAATGGCAGCATAACTCGATATTTTTTCCCATTAAATGAAGGAAAAAGTACTAGTCTAACGCTTCAGTCCAGGGACAATAAAACATTTCAGTGTAAAAAAGACATTTTAAATAAATATTTTATGTCAATTATGTCGGGAATCAAACTCGAGACAAACGTATGCTAGACAAATGCGCTAACAACTAAACCATGAGGCAGACATACTCGTATATTATTATCACACCATATCTATTCGTAAAAAGCTTGTCTTTCCATCAAAACGTGATAACAATTTCTCACCATGGTTGTTTATCGTATTCGCGATCACAATGCAACATCCGTGAACAATGTCAAAATATTTACAATATTCTAAAACTGCTATTTCTATTTATTTATTTATTATTTATCACGCTGTTTATTGCACTTACCCGGCGTTTGGCAAGCCAAATGTCAAGAAAAGCAGTCGCCATATAAATTTTAATTTCATTTTCACTTTTTTGTATTAGATACTCCTTATCATTTTGCAAATGCAATATATTGTATTATTTTTTATAGTAAATGCCGATTTTTCACCAATGAACTGTATTTATTTACGAGGAAAACAAAAAACAAATCGACAAGAGCGTTGACTTAGAGATTACACACGCGTTGACTTATGACTGCGATAACTTAAGCATGTTCATTATTGTTCATTGTGATTGCTCAAATGCTTAGCGTATTTTTAAGCACGTCGATAGTTATTTCTGATTGAGCTACAGACGTTGATTAATTTGTTAGCATCCATGCTAAAATGATTAATAAAATATAAATTTTCTACGTAAAAATGTAAACATTCTTTTACAATTCAGAGTTTTCTTCATTGGTTACATGTTACTATCGTAATTTTATAAAAACATTTAAAAATATATTGTTAATAAAACACCATCTTAAAATACAAACTCTGACACTAGACTAAGTTAACTGACCTGCTAAGTTTATCGTCTGCAACTGACGGTGCTCTGAAGAAGGCCTCAGACTTTTCCGTTTCTAGTTTGCCCTCAAAGGACATTTCAATATCTCCCACTGTCCCCTTGACGATTTCTTTTGATAAATGTATTACATATATTGGTCGTTTTGGATTCCTATCCGCACGAGTTACAGTAAGAGAAGTCATGTTCTCATTAGGAATGCTGCAAAATTGAAAGAAACATATTTATTATAATTTTCGTCACCTTCAAATGTTTGTCTCGCCGGGAATTGATCCCGAAACTTTATGGGCGTGAGTCAGGCATCTTAACTACTACGCCACGGAAGCCGCCAACTGTTATCAGTTACCACATAATAAGGCAATGAAATACTAAAGTAAATATAAAAAAAAACAGAGAGAAGAGTAAGAAATATATTTTGATTTAAAAATATTTTTAAAATTTCATTGATGGTATTGATCGTAAACTATAAAAAGCTGAAATGCACTTTTTTAAACCCTATAATAACAATTATAGGCTAACATATTATAAAACAAATCCTTGAGGTACAAAAAAAATCATGTGAGAGATTTTAATACCTATGGAAGACATGCTAATTTCCCTGTCCATACTCGGTGGTGCACTGGGCACTGCATGCCTTCTCTAACTGCAGCTTATTGATCATTTTTGATCATGGAAGGTAAAGTAATCAGTTTTATTCATTAAGTACCAGTCCAGTCCAATGTAATATTACAGTATTTTTTAAATCAATATTTCACGCAGGGTGCCAGGAATCGAACCTAGGACCTCAAGCGCGGTAGGCGAATGTGCCAACCACTACAATACGAGAAGGACTTATTTTCACTAGATTTCTTTATTCCGGATTTTTATCCAAGAGTAGCCATCGAAAGCCAGTGAAAATCGCTAATTTAGGGTTCTGGTTTTATTTCACAATTAGAACCATAGTCTTCTTTTGCCCGGACACAGAAAATGTAAAAGTTGTGTTTTTAAATGAATAATGAAAATTTAGCATACTTCGGATCATTCAGCTTAGCCCGGACTTCTGTGAAAAGGATCTGCAAGTCCTGATGAGCGTGAAGGGAGATCTCGTCACTGTCTTTAGTCCATGTAATGTTAATGAGGACAGTCCCCTTAAAGATACCATCTCCAATATATGGTTGGAGATCCAATTTATATCCAGTAGGAACAACTTCCCCATCCAGCTTTGGCTCATTGATCAGACTATGTGCCGCGCTGAGATCTATACTGCGTGGCATTCGAATTACATTTGGCTAAAATCAAAATAATAAACAAAATTAATTTTCTAATAAATGACATCGTCATTCCCAAGATGCGCAAGATGAAACAGTTCTCCACTATTATTTCCACTGCAGACCTTTTCTCGAAGCGAGGAACATGTGAGGACAAAACGTAAACGATGATAAAAAGAGGCTTAATATCAAAATGCGATCTTTCAGCCAAATGTAATATAAAACTATCTACGACAGGTGCAAAAATGTCAGGATCCGTATACAATGCAAGGCTGACACAAGTATGTATTATGTATAACTAAAAATCGAAAAAAATAATTATGTGGTTTAGCATTGATTTGAAAAAGGAACGGACAGCAAAAAAACGTAAAAAAATATATAATGCAAATGCACATAAATGCAAAAAAAGAGAAAGACATAGCAGAATTAAATCCAAGATATGATTGAAGATGTACCTGTGAAAAGTAGGAATAATGAGATGTATGCATGTAAAAGAAGCGTGGTTTATAAGATTCGTTAAGACAGAATGTTATATTTATATTTTTTTTTTCATATAAAAAAAAATATATATATATTATAAACTTACCCTATTAGCTTTTAAAACACTGCCTAATGTGCTAGCCAAGCACAATAAAACAAATATTAGACGCGTTAACGTCATTTTCGGGATGATCTTCCTTTCTTCTGAAAATAAATTAAAAAATTACTCCAATTAACAATTTGTTTATATTGATATAGAAAAGGTACCAAAAAACTTGTAATCTGAACCTTTCCGAGCCTAAAACAAGGAAACTAGACCCCTACCAGGGCCGCGATTACAAATGGATATCTTCATCTGTATTACTGAGACTGTATAAAAACTATTTTGTCGTGCCGCGAGAGTGGTTCAGAATAGCACCCCTGGTAGCAAATTTGATAAACAATTAGACATCCTTGTCAAAAATAACGCTGATGTTTTGTGGGTATGTATGTGCATACCTATCTTATAATATATGTGCATATTAAAATATATGGCGGCGTTGATTAATCTCTTAAAAGCTTCCAGAGTATCAACCTGCCCATCCATTTTATCGTGATGTTTTTCATTGAATAACTGTCATCTTTAGGAGTATTTGACACCGATAGTCGCTTTCAATCGTTTTGATCAATATCCGATAAGCGAAAATCAGAAGTTTCAAGTAGATATCATTAGCGGTGTTTACGCTAGGTATTTTACCAATTCAGCTTTCGAACTAAAAGCTCAACAAAATGTCGGCAACCATGCTTTGTATAAGATATTGCGTGTGCGTGATTTGAACACAACACACCGAGTGCCCCAATAAAGGTCATATTCATGATCAACATCCTGTCAACACATAACAGGACACTAGAGATACACAATAATAAATTGACATAGTAAAAACGGTATTTGGACGAGTACGTACGTTGTTTATTGACTTTTACCCTTTATGTTTGTTCGCCTACCACTCTTGAGGTCCTAGGTTCGATTCCTGGTAAACATTAATTTTAAAGGTTGTTTAAACTACAAAATTTCACTGTTCCACCTTACATCATATAACATATGATCCAAATATGCTGCATTTGGTTTACAAATGCAGAGCCCTATGCACTTTATACAGCACTGGTTGCCGAAAGGGGACCAATGATAGTTTTAATTTTATTTAACAACAGTATAATAACGAGGAGTTCGGTGTTTTTAAAAACCTGTTTTATTTGTTTATAGACTATCAAACTAGACCAAAATATTTAAAAAAAACATGTATCGTATTATCAGCGCATTGATTTTTTAAGCTTTTGTAATTTTGAAATTACTCTGCGAGTGACGTCACTATCACAACACTCTACCATTGGTTGATTCGGAAGAACTGGTGACGTCGTGCAAAACCGTTTTCATGTGATGTTTAGTAACTTCGCCGTACAATTTGATGTTCGAATTTTTAACGCACGTTATTATTCTATCCACTTTATTTATATCCAATTTCCTGTGGCGCTGAACATCCTCATTGAGATGTTTTTCTGGGTTGACGTGTCGTGAATTGTTTCTCCTTCTTGCTGACGCAACATTTCGGACTGCGTTACAGTGTCCATCATTTGGGCTTCAAATCCAGGGACAATGAAATGTTGCAGTGTAAAATCCCCTTTAAAACAAATGTTTCACCTCGACCCTGCCAGGAATCGAATTCGGGACCTCGGGCATAGTAGACGTAAACGAATGTATCAACCACTATACAAGGCGAATTTGCCGTAGAGAAAAAAAATTGTACCCACTGAAGGATATTTACAACATTTTCACCATGGCTCAGTAGGTAGCAATGAATTTAACACAGCAACCTAGTAAATGTGTAACATATACTATAACATAATACATGTGGCGCAACCAAACGTATTCCCAATATTTATCCTTGGATTACTGCATCAGATCAGTAATTATTTTTTTAATGATATAAACATTTACCATTTTGTCTCGATCAGTTTGCTTTTCTCATAAATTTAGGTAGGACCATAAAAAAACCCAAGAAAGCGCCCTGCTTTATCTGCTGTCTTCGAACATATGGTATTCAAATATGATAAATAATTTTGAAAAACTGAAAAAATACCCACACAGGAAATTTTATTTTGATACTCTTTCTTGAAAAATATAACCAAATCGGTTCAGTTTTGGGGCGCGGGAACGGGACAGCGAAACGTCGATTTTGTCGCTTTTTGCTAAGCAAAATTAGTCCGATATGGAGGTATTTTTTTGCATAGTATCGGGTAGGCATTGGCCGATTGCAGAATGTTGTATACGTTATAGCTTTGATCACATAACCGAATATCACACTCAACTACAATGGCACAGAAAACAGCCAGCCCCAGTAAAACTGATGTATTTTTGTCTCATTGTGTATTGAACATATTCTTTTATATATACGGATATTAGGGTACTTAATTTTAAAAATCACTCAATAAATTTGTTATAATAACTTTAGAAATAATGTCATTATGTGTTACTGGAATTTTTGTGTTTTTTAAAGTCTAGCTGAAATCATTATCATTCCCTTTCCGCACCTAATGGTGCATAGGGCACTGCATTGGTGGAGCAATCGCAGCGTATCTTGACCATTTTTTGTCACACGAAGGTTAGATGATCAGTCTTACGCTTCAAGTACCAGTCTAGGGACTATGAAATATTATAGTGTGAAACACCCTTTTTATGTAAATATTTCATATCAAACATGTCGGGAATCGAACTCAAGACCTCGTGCATAGGAGGCCGACAAAACACAACCTAAAATATGCATTTTACAGAAAACAGCTAGATCTAATATTGAATGATAATTCAAACTTTGAATGCGTGAGGTGACATTCTGTATTAAAACATGTTTTTTATTATAGATATTTTTAAATAAATAAATTTATAAAATTAAAGTACATATGTGTTTTACTAAATACAATAAAATATTTGTATTTAATCACTTATTGAATTTTCTATGTTTAACGGTTTCGAGACGTACCCATCTCTTCGTCAAGACACCAATTAAACCAGCATGCAAAACCCACACACCTTCACCTCACTTAATTAAACTCACGCCCTTCCCTTCATCCCTTCCCTCTTTTTTCAAGTATTTGTCCCGCAACATAAATTACTTTAATAACCCACTAAACACCTTCACCTCATTTTATTAAATTCACGCCCCTCCCTTCATCCCTTCCCTCTTTTTTCAACTATTTATCCCACAACACAAAATATTTTCATAACCTAATCAGTGCATGTAAGGTTTGCTTATTAAAATGTATGTCGTGTTGGTTTTATATTTTTGTGCAACAACTATGGTGAAGGTTTTCATGTTGGTTTAATTGGTGTCCTGACGAAGAAACGCGTACGTCTCGAAACCGGTAGACACAGAAAAGTCGGTAAGTGGTTATAAACAAT
This sequence comes from Micrasema longulum, assembly GCF_059751315.1. Classification (NCBI taxonomy): domain Eukaryota; kingdom Metazoa; phylum Arthropoda; class Insecta; order Trichoptera; family Brachycentridae; genus Micrasema; species Micrasema longulum. Next base: position 33,662 of record NW_028279209.1, on the reverse strand, counting down.
AAAGAATAGAAATATGCCTACTGCCGGCTGCGACACAGTACAAATTACTAGTACATAAACATAATTATTCTTTCCTACAAAACTAGAAATGTGCCTACTGCTGACTGTGACACGGTACAAATTACTAGTACTTAAACACATACATTTCTCTATAAAACACACAGTTTTCCTTGAAGATGGCTCCTTCAATGGTAGCCGAAACGTCGGATCAAATCCAACATACACGGTATCACCCAAAAAAGATACATAATATTGATATTTTTTATTGTTCTCTAAAATTTTATTGGACACGCGGAAACATTGATTGACGCAATAGAGTAGATAAGGAAAGGGTCATTTAATAAAAGTAATTGAATGAATGAACTTTGAACTAAAAAAATGTAAAAAAAAATATTTTACAAAAAGCTAATATTTTTATGTCAAGTTAAATAATATATGATGAGAAAAGTAGCGTAAAAAAATTGATTACCCTGGCAACACTAACAAAATGTCCATTTTGTTTTATTTGACAATCTGACAGATGGAAAAATATTTACATTTTTAAGTGATGCATTTGCTACTTACTCGTGCATTTGTTACCTACACATGAAATGTGATCCCATCCTGTTTCTTTTTGATCCCAGCAGTATTTCTACACTTTAAAACGACACAACACGGCATAGTTGAACTCGAATTGGGAGTTGTGTACAGAGCGACGTTTACAAAGAAACTTATGGGTCAAAACTCAAAACATAAAACTACTCCTTTAAGAGTAGTTACTACCCGTATGCAGAGACAAAACTTAAGGTGGGGAAAGCACATTCTAATTTCAAATGCAGAGAATAACCCGAAGGTGAAGACAATAGAATGTACTTTCCTCACCTTAAGGTTTGTCTCTGCATACGGGTATTAGTCGCCTTCTGTTTGATGCGCGTGGGCGGTTTCTGGACTATTCTTAATTCTATGGTCGTCGCATTGAAAACATTAAAATATTCAAATTAAACACTCTCTAGGGGGTAATGAAGATCCAGAATATCACCCCTGAATGTTTTTAGCAGAACATAGAATTGACCTTACTGCACCCGAAAACATCAGCATCTCAGTTTTTCTAAATCGTGTACTCCGGAAAACCACTCAATTATTTTACCACTAGTTGATAAAAAATGGTTTTCTGGAATTATTCATTCACAAATATCTTATCTTATATAGCTTCACAGAAGTGAATTTTTGTGTATGGCGAACATCAATTGTAATGCTTACATTATCATACCAATCGGTTACAATGTTGTATGTTATTATATCACCGTATTTAAGCTTTACCATGGCTAAACCTAACTCTGTCGCCGACACGCAATACTAAATAAAATAAAAAAATATTTATAAAAGCACACGTTACATGTGTATTAAATGCCAGACATTAGAATATATTTTGGCTCAGTACTTCATTTTTATCACATCTCCGGATAAGGTAATAAAACAATGTAAACATGTATAGAGATTTGTTATCTAACACAGGAGTACTCGGATCTCGGAACACTACGATACATGGCACCTCCCATTACAATGGACACGGTCAAACTATTCGCCGGCTTTTTAAAAAAATTCAAGTAAAAGTGAATATCAACAATTCGGGCTACAAGACAAAGTGAAAATTAGCATCGGGATATCTTTAAAAAAAAAAGGTACGAATTAAAATTTTTGAACCACAGATAGTTCAGGATCAAAATAAAGAATTATACGGCATCAATTATAATGTTTTGGCTAGTAAATTATGTAGAACATATGTTTTTCAGTTACACGCATGAAAACTTAAATTATCATTAAATAATAGTCAAGATTGTGTTTTAAATGATGCAAATTGGGAACTCTTTAGTGGTTTTATAAGAAAATTTACAAATCAAGTAGTTGAGCTTTTCCCTTCTGTGTTTATCACCATATACCACGTGGTTCATAGAGCACTGCATTGGTGTATTAATTAAAGCGTATTTTGAAAAATTGTTCCATTGATGTGAAATGATTTTAAAAAATTAGGTGTTCTCATAACTGTTTTTTTTATTTACTCAAGTTATGTTTCTTTTTTACTATTACTTTCGCTATGTACATTATTATGTCGTTCATTTCTTTTATTTTTTTGTTTAATAATTCTTAATCGAACAAGCGAAATTCGCAGAGGGGCCGAGACCAGTTAATATGGTGGCTGGCGCGCCAATGCGGTCTGGGTATTTGTCAGAAAGTCGCAAACGAGCCGGAAGGTGTAAAATAACTATCTATTTAATGTAAATTTAATGCAACAGAGAGGGAAATCATTTTTGAGAAGGGAATATGGATATCTAGCCATTTTCAGGACTAATGGCCTGTCATTGACTGGATTATGTGGCCACTTTACACACTGTGTAACATTCACCATTCTGCCCAAGTTTGAACAACATTTCTTTTCTTTCAGACTTTTTTTATGTAAAGAAATCTACAATCGTATACACAATGATGCAGTTATAATAGATACTTAATGCTAGACTAAAAATGTTTTTGAACTTATAATTAGCAATGTACATAATCTGTCATTTAAACTTTAATAAAGACAATTTTAAGACATTTCCATCAAAATCCTGATAGACATAATGACGGCCAACAAATTTACGACACTAGGCAAAGACAAAAGACAATACTTCTGCTCCCAAAGAAAAAAACAAATTATGGACAAAGGCATTATACTTTTCTGGCCCCTAAGCTTTACAACTTTTTAAGCAAGGACATATTGGTGAACAAAATGAAAAACAATATTTTCAAAGCTCGAGTCCATGAATGGATTTCTAAAAAGACTAAACAGGAAGCTGAGGAATATGTTTCATATATAAGAATATAATTTTAGTTTCTTGAAAATCCTTTTTCGTTTTATTGATGTAGGTATGTTTTAATTTTTTTTTTAATATTTCTTTTGAATTTCTACCCATCGATGTGAAAGAATGTACAATTATGTATTAAACAAATAATACCCTGATACTCCGGAACGTGCCTGTGGGCCAGTGCAGTGGCTATATCCGTATGTAAAAATAAAATTGTATTGGATGTACATACCTAGTGTATAAACATTTTTGCAAACTATGTATTTTGTATTGGATTAAAAAGTTTAAAAAAAAAACTTTTGTGAAGTAAAGGAGCTAAAACCTTTATCATGTGAGTGAGATCCATCCGGCTGAACCAATTCACCTACTAGGCAACGCCTGAAAACAATTGTTTCATTGTCTTTCTTATATTCTATACCGGTAAGTTTAATTGAATTAACAATGTTTTAAGTATGTCCAAATACATACTCAAAACATTATTGATCTATTTGATGGTTTATAATAATTGTGATTCGAATAATCTGATAATCAAACAATAAAATTATTTAAGCGATTCAGTATGTCTGTGCACCTAAAATTCGTCAAATTCCATAAAGCGGTATTTCTTTATCCAGGGCCCAGTAATAATCTATTCTACCTTGGCGATGAATTCCTAAAATATTTTGAAGATTCGTATATTTCTTCTCGTAAATAGTTCATACTGCAGATATAACTGCGGTTAGAATAAGTAAATATAATTAGTACGTCATAGCCATATAGGTATGTGTACCTATTTGATCAAGAACGATTTATCAATGAAAGTAAGAGTTGTGATAAAAATACGTAGTGCTAATGTTTAACGTTTTCATGAATCAATAAAGCCAAATTATTAAAGATACGTATTTTGTTTCTATTTCAAAATAATAACGCTAGTGAGAACATTACAAAAAATGCATTCAAATCATCCTCAATCCTTGAATAGATAAATTAAATTTAAAAAAAGGCACGTAAAATTAACTTACATTACAATTTGAAAAATTGCTTTCCTAAGAGAAATCCCCCAGTCATAAAATATACGAGGTATTTGAGGCTATACGAATCACAAGATTACCAGCTTAGTTCTGCGCGTGGTAGATAGAACGACCTTTGCCGAAGATAATCAGGAACAAATATATCTAAGGCAGGAAGTTGGGTGGTTTTTTTTAATTTGTCAATAGACTATTAAACTAAACCAATTTTTTTTATTATTAATTTTTGTATATCGTAGTATTAGCGCTCTGATTTTTTAGAGATTATTTTTTCTGAAATCACTCCGCATGCGACGTCTGAGGTTCTCTTCTGCATTTTTTCTGTTAATTGCCGTTGAAGGTAAGAGTACCTTTCATAGTTCTCTTATCATTGGCTGATTCGTATGAACTAGCGACGTTGAAAGTGGTTCTTTTTTATAAAAAAAAATCATGACTTTTTTCGTACATTTCCAAAAAACTTTCCCGTACAATTAAATGCTTTATTTTTTACTGGACGTAAGAAAACATTATTTGTATCCAATTTCCCGTAGGGCTGAAGTTTCTCCTTATGTATGCGGCCACCAAATTAATATCCCTTAACTTTCACAATGATTGTTAGATCAGCAATTGTTCTATTGGTCATTTGTTAAAATATAACCAATGATTTTTTTTTTACATATCATTGTAGTTCCGTAGTAGCGTTGCGGGATCCGGGTGCGAAATTTGAACTATGCCTTTTCACAGCGATTTTTATTAGTCACGACTGTTAACCAAATAGATAACTTTGATATTTATTTTTAATATTTATTTATGAATATCGCAATTGTAGTCAGCATTACTAACATGTTATTTGACCAATAACTTAACTTAATGATTGATCGTGAATCTTAATAATTACAGTTAGTGAATACACAAATATATGTATTGTATAGTGTATAAACACTTAAACAAATCTATAATCAACAATGTTTGATTATGTCCAAATGCTTGCAGACTGGCTGGATTTCCTCCCTAGGGAGTTGTTCATATTTAAATTTATTTCAACAGAGAGGGAAAAAGTTTTCGAGAAGAAATTTGGAAGTCTAGGCATTTACAGGGCTTATGACCTGTCATTGGCTGGTTTAAGTGGCCACTTTACACACTGTGTAACATTCACCATTCTGCCCATGTTTGAACATCCACATTTCCTCAACTCTTCCATCTGTTGACTTTTGTGAAGTGAAAGAGCTGAAACCTTTCTGTAAATGCCTAGACTTCCAAATTTCTTCTCGAAAACTTTTTCCCTCTCTGTTGAAATAAATTTAAATCTATAATCAATTACATAGAAAAAAAAATTATTTTACCACATATTATTTATTTGATCACAGACCGGTTTCAGAGCTATTACGTGCTCCCCTATCAAGGCACAATTGGGAAAATTTTCTGCACTATTAAATCATATAAATAATAAGTGATTTTAAAAGATTTTTTTTTGTTCTAATTATATATAATGAATAACTACAAACTTAGTGCTTTACATACTAATTTTATGATTCTGCTTAACAGCCTTATGTACAGAAAAATATGCATATGGGCATATTATTTTAGAAGCCATACCACAAAGAAATTTAGTTATTGGTAAAATTTTTATGTATTTTTTTAAATACTACCTACAACAGGCACACTCCGTCGTATAGTAGTTAAGACGCCTCACTTACGCGGTAGGATTCCACGCTCGATTCTGTGTCGTGTATAATAATTTTAAAAATATATATTAATATGACAGAAAAAAATCTGCAGAAATGATTTATTTTTTCGAGTTTGTTCAAATACTTGTAAACACGGACTAGATTTCACCCCCTTGTGAGTTAGGGAGTTATTAGCATAAGCATATAATGTGTGGGGTATCTCGAAGGAAACTAAAACGTTCATAGTGCATACGCTTGTGTTCCCAATATTCTTATATGGTGCAGAAACACATGAACAGGAGATAATAGATGCGTACGACATGCGGTGATAGCGTCGAATGCTGAGAATACCATGGACAGCCAGAAGAACAAATGTCTCCATTCTGGAGGAACTCGATGTAAAAGTTCGCCTGTCGGCCATATGCTGCAGTTCTCCAGAGATATAGCTAGACGTGACCCAGAAAATCTGGAGAAAATAATAACCACGGGCAGTGAGCCAGGACGAAGAAGCAGAAGCAGAGCGGCAGCTCGATGGATCGACCGGGTGAAAACAACGCCACGGGTGACCCTATACGGTGGAGATGCTTTGTCAATGGAATAGCTGGAGAGAGTACCAATGATCACGACCCTCAAAACTGAGGAACGACAGAGAAGAAGATTATGTGTTATTTATAACAGAGTGTTAACCTTGTTTGAGCCGGGTTGTGGTCCCGTGGCTAGTGTCGCGGACTCTAGGATCAGAGGTTCAAAGTTCGCAATTTCGCACCCCGCTCTACCACAACTTGGTTCCCATGTTCTAATAGTGAGTTATTTAAAACTCATTGAAAATGGCCCCAAAATTGAAATATTTGGGTAAATCAGAACGCGAGTATTTTTTTTTTTTTTTTTTTAAACCCATACGGGTAAAACCTATTCTACGAATATTGACCACGAAATTAGCTACAGATTACAGCAATAGAATCATAGAATTGAGAATTTAGAGAATTGCGAGCGCTAACGGAAACCGTTAATTACACGTTTGTTGTTAAACTAAAAACCAAACCAAAACCAAATCGAAAATTTGGAACGCTTCTGTTCAGAAATGGAGCTTATGGGCTTCTCTAAAGAATATTTACTCTGAGGTTTTAACTAATATTTTCAGGGGTTACCCAGTAGGGGGGTGAAATAATTCAATCAGATGAATTGCACCCCCATCAGTGAAGGTTTCTGCTCTTTAACATCACAAAAATCAACAGATGACAGGTCGAAAGCTATGTAAATGCCCAGAATTCCATCTCTGTACATGTTTATTTCTGTTTAGTTCAATAGATACAACGAATCGTCTTATATCGGGGAAAACGCTTTGTCATAGTGATTTTTACTACAGGGCCCGTATTATTATGGAAAGTTAACATTTATCTTCAATACGCACATGTTTTTTTCTCTTAACATGTTCAATTACAGGTTACCGACAAAGATATTTAAATTTTTCATATAAATATACACGTTTTCTTAGATATATACCGATTTTACTTCATACTTTATATCGTCTCGGTATGTACCGACTAAAATTGCATTTGAAATCCCGGCCCAGATTTATGTAAAAGTAAACATTATGTACCGAATTGCATATTTTACTTATTTTGCACAACCAAAAGCCAAGATGACAGTCGTAAATTCGCCATTCTCAATTTCCACTGGCGCAGAGACCACTCCATTTGAACTTTTATTCAATACAACGTATCTTAATCATTTGATAGACGAAGGCAAAATGATCTGTTTTGTACTTTAGAGCCAGTCCGAGGACTTTGAAATATTGTAGGGAAAATCACTTGTTATTATTTTCCATGTAAACTCTTCCGGAAATCAAATCAGTTAAAGCATATTGAGTAAACAGACGAATCCCCACTAGTTTTCCCCCTTCAGATTTTTTTATCTGAGAGCAGCCATCGAGTCGAAAACACTTGTCCGGGGTTCTGGTTTTATTTCACACATAGCCTGTATTCTTTATTCTGTCCTGACTCGGGAAGCACAGCACATAATTTTCCAGGCATATTAAAAAGCACGTAATTACTGTGATCTATCCGGAAACTTCGCGATTAAGGCAAAGGTCTTGGCCACTACGCCAGTGAAAACACTCCTTCCAGAAAACTCAGCCCCGCCCCGAAGTGTATTTTCAGAGATGAGAAAATTGGTGTAATTTAATGTACAAAAACGGGAATCTTTGAAGTGTGGAATTTTCTTGCAAAAAACGTCTGGTTATAGACAGGGTATCGGGAACGTTTAAATACACTAACTTTCACAAGGTATTTTAAAGCCAGAATGCTGCCAGTTGAAGTTTTTTTTAAAGTGTTATGACAAGTACCTACGTCTCAAGGAATGTCAAACAAACGCAAAATTGTGTCACTCCTACAGCAAGGCCATTTGTGGTGAACACAACGTTTTACACAGATAATGTAAGAAGAGTTTTCAAGTAAATTTAACTGCATCTTGTCTAACGCGAGAGACTTTTTCACTAATAAATAAGTAACATAAAAAATTTCAATTCATTTCATCATCTGGGTCTCTCAGATTAATATACAGTGACGCTGTCACTTAAAAATATGATAAATAACGCAGGCATAAGACTCACTTACTTATAAAATTAAGTACAGTAATAATATCAATGTATTAAACAGTGTATTTACCCATATTAAAAAAGATAGAGTGCTCCCCACTCACTTTTATCAGTTAAATGATAAAATTATAGGTACTCTGAAAGCTTTCACATTTTGTAGCTAGCTTTACTTTTCAGGACCTAGTTGTAAATAGAGTACCTCTAAACAAAGCAGATTTACCCAGCAATGTAAAAAAAAATACTTCTGTATCAAATATACATATTTTTAAATTGAGGTAGGAGATTTCCCCAAAACCAATGTTTACATATCGCTTTTTATGCTTACCTTTATCTGTTACTCGAGCATAGAGTACTTCGTATTTATATCATTTGCATGGTATTTAATAATGTATTACTGTCACCCAACAATCATTTGTAAAAAATATGCCTTTTCGCTATTTTCAATATTATTTTATTTATTTCAGAAATGATCTTTCCTAAGAGTTCTCTTATTATCATCATACTGGTTGGATGCACTTTGGCAGATCTGGATACAATCAAGGTCAGAGTACATATTGCGCAGTAAAATATAGGATTTTAGCAACAAATTACTTGCGTTTAACGTGTACAATCATGATAAGATCGTGCCGTATTAGATAAAGGAAATCAGATGCATTACCGGCTGGGATTTGATATAAATTTACGTCAATAAATAACTGTGATATTGCAGAGTATGTATTAATATCTTTATCTTTTTGTAGATCTGTGCTGAAGAGTCAACAAATGAGAAAAACCCCGTTTTGTGGCCAAGCACGATTGGTGATACCGATAAATTAGTTTCTTCGACTCCGCTTTGTATATCGGAATCACAAGAACTCATTACTCGATCCTGTGACCTTTCAGGATGGAATCCTAAATATGACGAAGTCCCCGATTGCTTTACGACCCAATCGAAAGCCGCTTTAGAGCAATGCTCACCAGGATTTAGTTCTATACTTAACGATTACGGAAATATAAGGTTTTGCTATCAATTGTCAGAGCCAAATAGTTGGCAATATCCTTGCTTCAACTCAGGGTCATCATTTACCATATTTGACCTAGAATCGGAAGACCAAGAAGCGCTGCTCAGTAAACTGAACTTCGAAGATAGAAAACTTGTTTGGTTACCCGCTCAAAGAATTATTCCGTTCGGACCTCTCGTCTGGACAATCCCCGGAGATAAGTGGGGAGATGACGTAAAAACAGGAAATACGTATTTTGGTCGCTATCCCATCAATCAAAACTGTGTACTATTGGAATTAGACAAATTCACGTTAAAGACAGAAAATTGTTCGTTTAAATATCCTGCGTTGTGTTTATCTAAAAAGCAACATTTGCTACCTTTACATTGCCCAAAAGGTTACAGAGCCACAAAGTATGGGCACAACGACGGTTTGTGTTACGGTCTCGAGATACAACCCAAAGGTGCAACGTGGAAACAATTTCTGGATTCCAATTGTTCAGAGCCCTTGCAAATATTAAGTAAGGTCGAAAGTCACTTAGCTGGTGAACTATCGAATATCTACGATTATAAAATGGCTGATATGTGTTGGACCGGTCTGTCGCGATCTGAAAATAAGTTTGTGTGGTACCCTAATATTACTTTATCTTACTATGATTGGGATTCTCAAACAAAATTCAAAAATACAACCCATATGAAAGGTGTACTAGTAAAAGATAATAGATGGTTACTTTTAAACGAAAATACGAAGGTGTCGTGTATGGCTTGTCAAGTTCGAGCTGATTTCAAAGAGGCAGAAGTATCTCTTCAAGTGACCACAGATCCTGACATAATTCGTCTCACTATTTACAGTCCAAAAAGCCTTTGGAAAGAAGATGACAAAGATCCAGGTGTGCAATGTTTTACGAACGCTAAAGGGTTCGTACATAGAGTTGAGATTGATGACGAACCATACAGAAAAGTGAAATTACTTTTCAGTAGAAATTTAGAGGGTAATCGCACTTACGAAGTGGAAAAAACAGTTTACGAAATAGAAAGGATTAACGAAGAATCGGGAGAGTATTGGTGCGAGGGGCATAATTCTAATAATTTCAACCCCGTATTTTCTCCGCGAATCATTGTTCCTTCTAGAAAAACTGATAGGCACGATTTTGTATTGAATGTAAAAATGTATTCTATTTGCTCAGAAATATCAACCTGCAAGCCGGATTGGGAAAAGGAAGCTGAAATCATAAAACAGTTACTAAATGTGAGAAGCGTTAAATTTATGACAATAAATTATATCGACGCCGATTTGTCAATAGACGCAACGTTACATTTAAGCGTTAAATTGATTAACAGTAATAACTGTGAAGACAAACAATGTAGGATAGTAATAACTCACTTATTTTTATTGGAAATGTGTAAATCGATATTTTTTCTGCACAGTGGATATGACTTTATATCTATACGAAGTACAGAGTATTGTTTACCGTTTGCTGATAGCGAAGGATGCTTACTCCACTGGGAACTAACTTCGATCGGGGAAAATGTGGCACCCAAGGAGTTTTGTATGCAGAGTAATGGACTACCAGTGACAAGAATGTGCACGGGAACTTTCTTAGATGGTGCGTCGTGGGGAGTTGTCGAAGGAAACTGTAGTACAAATTATGAACCGACTAACAGAACAACATTCTTGTACAGTCTCGCTATGGGGAATACCGACATGGAAACGGCGTCTTTATTTCTAACGAATGATCTCTTAGTACTTTTTGAAGACAAAGATGATCTTATTCCGGCTGACATATATTTTTTGGCAATGTCACTTAAAACAATAGTACACATGTCGGACTCTAATAATAGTCTCATTGAATTAGGCGACTCGATGAATATTGCCAAAGTTATAGACAGTTTAATGGACATCGACGAGAACTATCTTAATTTAGCTCAAACAATGAACTCTTCCAATATGCTTCTCGATTCTGTAGACGTAATTTTATCCAAAATTGCACTTAACGGTTCCGGGTCGGAACTCGACATGACGGGTATCGATCTTGCAGTTACACCCCAGTTTTTAACACATATATCGTGCCCGTTCATAAACAATATATCAGGCGTGGCCCTCGCTCGAAGACCCGGGGTAAATTCATCGCTTTTTACCGATTTAGATGTTATTTCGTTGCGATCAAACTTATCAATATTTGACGTATTGGCTATTCCTAATTTAGAAATTGCAACTTGGATGTCTCAAGATTTACTCGAATCTATTCAACAATTGAATCAATCAAATAACACATTTGACGTCATAACACATCCTAAAGTTTTAGTGGAAGTATTTTACAACGACATTATCTTTCAAGAAATGAAATCTGAAAAAGACATTATTAACAGTCGTATAATAAGCGTTACCGTTCCAGGGTATGATTCGGATCTACCGCTACCCGTGTTGATGATATACAAACGATTTGATAAAAGTAATAGTACAGAAAGAGCATGCGCATATTGGGATTTTGGAAATCGCCGCAATCCTGGAGGTCAATGGTTAAATCACGGTTGCTATCACTTGGCTAGTCACGAAGATCTCGATGTTTGCGCGTGTTTACATCTCACTCACTTTGCGCAGCTGGTACTCGGATATCGCGGGGGCGGAGAAACTCCGGGGGAGATTATCATCCTTTACTACCACGGCCGGGCTCTAAACGCTATAACTTTAGTAGGATGTTCACTTTCTTTAGTAGGAGTCGCCGGAATTGCAGCTACTGCGGTAGTATTTCCAGCCTGGAGGCAAAAAGCTGGATCGAAGGTGCTGCTTCAGCTTTCTGCCGCTATAGCGTTACAGTCTATCATGATGGTATCGCAGGACGTACCGCACGAGAATGATACGGAATGCATCGCTTTGGGTGCAATGCTTCACTATTCAGTACTAGCAGCATTCATGTGGATGTTACTGACTGCGATCTTACAATTCGCACGTTATGTGAAAGTCTTGGGAACACAGCGTCCTGTTAGGTTTATGCTGAAGTTTTCGTTGGCGGGTTGGGGACTTCCTGTGATCCCGGTGGCGATTCTTCTTATTATAAATCCTCTGGCTTATTTGCCGCCAGAAACGATTTCTTCACCCGAAAGTATAACTCCCAAAAGCGAGGTTCCTCCAGAAATGGCTCGAGATCCATCCGCTTTGTGTTATCCTCAAGGCCTGTATCTTTATTTCACGGTACTAGTTCCTGTCGTGTGTATCGTAATAACGAATCTAATAGTGTTTGTGATGGTGATGCGTTCTATTCTTCGTGGCCCAGATGGAAAAAGACGATCTACAGATCCCGAATTGGTGATCTCTCAGCTTCGACTATCAGTTCTGCTCTTTTTCCTATTGGGTCTATCTTGGATATTTGGATTATTGGCCGTCACGGGGAGTCAAATACTATTTTCCTATCTGTTTTGTCTTACGGCAACATTGCAAGGATTTGTTCTTTTTATTTACTTTATTGTGTGTGACCCGGCGACTCGTGTACTTTGGGTTTCTTTAGTTAGGGAACGATCTCGGACATCGACCACTAAAGAAGTCAGTGGTTAGGACAAGGAAGCTTTTACGCGATAAAAGTACAAATAAAGGAGACAATGTAATTAGTTAAATATTGACAATACCTCGAGAGAAGGATCAGCAGCGTGTGGCAGTTGGCGGCCTAGTGAGAGCGGTAGCGGTCGCAATAATCTGGTCAATCAAACCAACTATAATTATCATTGTGGTTCCATCTCATCCCTCTACAGGGAGACTGAAAAGTCCTCGATTGGTATCCCAAATTAAAATGACAAAACATAATGTATATATATTTTGAAATTTTATACCCGTAGCAATTTACTTACTTACATAATTAGGAATGCTAGTGAAAAATTAGTCAGTATAATTTAACTAAGAATTTTTAAAATAGTCGTTATTCAGGTTTTTTTTTAAGAAAAATAAATATTTTCGTTCTTATAATTTACCCAAATATTTAATTTTGTGGGCCATTTTCAACGGGTTGTAAATAACTCACAATTGGAAAATGGGAATCAAGTTGGAGTAGAGTGGGATTCGAACCATGGACCTTTGAGCCGTGAGTCTTAGACACGAGCCACGGGACCACAACCCGATTCAAATATTGTAACCAATATTCTATAATTGCCATGTTCCTACCCTCTTTATTTTATAAATAATCATATTTTTAACAAAGTATGTATTTATTTAATTTATTTATTAATTTGAACAAAATGTTTATATGAATAATATATTTATGTAATAACAAAGTTTGTGTGTTTAAAAAAATTATATAATAAAATATTAACAAAAACACCTGGTCATTTACAGATTTAAAGGTTTTACTACAAATATGTTTTCGAACAATAGAGATAATCTTCTTAAATCTATAACAGCACTAAAGTTATGAAGATTTGAAGACAGTTTTTAACACATATGTGCAGCAATCATATACCTAATTAAACAATGAAACATATAATTTACTTCAGCTAATATTATCAAAAAGTTTACTTAGGTATTCCAATCCTATTTCTTTTTCTTCGTCCTTCTGAATGTATATCTTATTTATTCGGAGTCAGCCCTCCCAGTCCTCGGTCTACATATCCAACTAGAAGATCTGTTGTACGGCCGTTTGCCACCTGACGCCGAGACAGCAACCCCTCTTGCTGACTGGGACATAGGATGCCACCGTTGACTGTTGTTCCTCCGCTGCCATCCTCGACACACCGTCCAGCCCGATGCCGCTGTCTCCCAACAGCCCACAGCCCGAAGTATGTCCGGCTGGCCTGAGAGAAGATTTGTGTCCCTTCCGCCTGTTCCGCCGAACAGATGCACTTCATCTCCGCCATCACACCCGTTGAGGTCTTCACCCGTAGCTCTGGGCAAGGGATCGCGTTATACTCCGCAATACTGGGTCCTCACCCAAACTTAGCCACCTAAATACATCGGTCTTTTGAAGCGAAAGGTGCCCACTCCCTCCATCTAGCCCTATTTAAATAAATAAAAAAATTGCTACAAAATATAATTTGATAAAATGCCTTCTGAAGTAAATATGGAAAAAAGATATTGCCAGTCAGTCAGAAGCAACGATAGTATGCACATTAGTGTTGTAGAGCATGCTCCAAAATACAATTTTCACTTCATTAGAAATTTGTAATATTTTCTTTATTTTTACTTTATTTTGCTCGTGTTTTTTCTACTCCATTATTCTCAGTGATTAAATATTATCATTATTGCCATACAGATTTTTTTGCTTATTTTTTTTCTTGTGATTCTTGTATGCCACGCGTTGTATTTTAGGCGGTAATATTTTATTTTGTACATTTATAAGCATTTAGAAATCATCCTTCTTAGGATGGATTGCCTAAATATAAAAAAAATTATAAGCATTACTGGTAATCTATAATTCTTTCTTAAATAAATAAATAAAAATCTATTCTGCAACTACAAATAAATTAATTATGTTCTTTTTACAAAATACCCTGTTTTTTAAGTGAAGAATCACTTTTAAAATCAAAAACCTCAAGCAAGGTAGGCGAACACGCCAAGCACTACACCAGGTTTCGGAGGAATATGTCAGGATTGGCTTAGTCAGAGTTTTGTACAGTTTTATTTTAGTGTTTTTTTGTATTAGATAATAAAACGTCATTACTTAAATAAATAAGAGAGATATATCAAATCTTGCAATCTGGATGCATTCGTGTTATACGTTACACCACACCACTACAAGAGTTAAAATGTCTTTCAAACGCCCGTCATATCGTAACCATATGTGTGTCCAACTTTAGGATTCAAAATAAAAATAAAAAAGCATAAATACATATAAATATATCTCCGTTATTTTAATACTTCGAAGGTTGACAATTTTTCGGGTATGTTCAGATCATTGAATACACGTCATAAAATCAGTAAATGTCTAAAGTTCCATATCGGAGGTTGACGACACTTTGTGTTCGCCGTGTTCGCAAATTCCGCTGTATGAAATCAGATCATATAAGCACTCTTTTCATTGAAAGAGTATGGAAATTGCCCAATCATCCCATTAGATTGTCCGAGGGGACAACTCTCGGTACAATGGGGCAGGGGCCAGAGGTCCAGAGTAAGGAGAAGTGTACGTGAGAAGTTGAGGAGATAAACAAGACTATTGCCCGCTATCCCATCATCAGGGATGACAAGAATACAGAAGAAACTGTTTCTAGTTAGACAGATATCTACTTTTTGTGACCTTTTTTCTTCTGATTTTTATTTATTTATTTTTACATAAACGGCATAAATTGCCTTTAACGTATATTGAACATAAAAGTGAAAATAACAAAAAATTATAAAATTGCATACCTTTAGCAATAGTAACAAGTGGGTAAATACACATAAGCAACGAAAAATATCAACGAAATAAATACATAAATATGAAAAAACAAAAAAAGGAAAAACAATACAAAGAAAAGTTTAAAAATAATACTGCGAGAGAAAAACAGAAATCAGACTCGTTTTATAACTATCAAATCCAGAACCAAGTATATCAGCCTTGTCCTCATAAAAAAAAAACAATGTTTTTATATTCTTCTTATTATTATACGTATTTGTACACAGTGGGGGTGTTGTATTTCCATGCAATTTCACATATCAAATGGGGGGTTTCCATGCTTTTATTGTTTGTTTTTAAATAATTAAAATATTGCAATGATAAAGGTACTAATATTTTTTTTGTGGAACGTTGGATAAATTTCCTAGAAAGGTTTAAGGTATGCATATTACCCGAAAACGTGACGTTTCGCGCCCTGTAGAACAAACGGTAGGCACTTAAAAGAATTCATTTAATTGTTGGCTTCCGTAGTGTAATGGCTAAGACGCTTGATTCACGAACAGAAGGTGCCGGGATCGATTCTGGACGAGAATACCGATTGTATAATAGAATTCACCGTATAAATAGATTGTACCGAATAATAGATTGTACATGTTTCCTCACTTCTTAAGCCCAACAAATGCTTCTAATTGTTTTTTTTTGCTTTTTGTACATAATATAATATTTGTGCATTAGCGGGTTTATTACCAATTGTCAATTCCTTCCAAACAACAAATTGATTACAGGTGTGATTGTGTGTGACACATATGATTTAAATTTCAAAACGTAATCGAGAGAAAATAAAATAGACATAAAAATAGAAAAAGCAATATCAATACTAATACTATAAATGTAAAAGTGTGTTTCTTTCACGTTTCAACGGAGCGACCGATTGGCATATTTTTTGGTACAGAGATAGCCTCTAGACTAGAGGTTGGGCTTATCCAGAGACCTGTATACGTATAATGAGTTAGAAACTACCTTGAAAATATCTTCTCTTCAAGACCGTCGAAATAAATTCGACCTTATAGTCCTATTTAAAATTCTCAACTCATTTTTTGATGCGCCTGAACTACTGAGCTCAATAAAATTAAATATCATAACTAGAAACCTCAGACACAACTTACTCTTTTATACCGATAACCATAGAACTAACTATGGTTTTCATTCCCCTATGCCCAGAATTCTTAGGTCTGCTAACAAACATACCAGTCTTGATTTTTTTTATAACAATTTGTCTTCTTTCAAACGATCACTGAATCAAATTCAATTATAAACACGTCTCTCCCGCTTCCACTCCCACAAAGTTAACTATAAACCATTGAGTCTTTCTACTTTTTTTATAATAATTTTCTATGTATAAATGTGTCCATAAAAATGCCCATTGGGCGTATATATAATCAAATAAATAGCCGAGAAGGTGAAAAGTAAAATAGGATACTTATTTTCCATCCCAAATTTAAAAAATACAATGAAAAAATATATCATATTTCAACAGTGAGCAATATTATTTGAAAATTAGTAGGCGGTAAGGTCATAAAAATAATAAATTAGAAATTAATTCTTTAAATTTCTACAATTGATTTGCCAAGTTGATTTTGTATAGTATTAGGATTTGTGAAGTGAAAAGGCCAAAAAAAAAAGAAGAAGAAGGATTTGTGAACAGAATAACGAAGCTACGTCACCATCGATTAACGGATCTGCGTATTTCTTGCATAGCGATAGTTGTATCGGGAAAATTCTTATTGATAAGCGACACAACTAATTAATTACTAAAATAATTTCTCCTTAATACCACGTGAGCACTGCTTCGGGAAAAAATTAGTTTGTATTTATATAAATTAATTTATATTAGTACTGACTAGTCCAACTCGTTAGCGTCCACGTCGTGAACCATGGGCAATAGGATCACACTCATAACGGTGTGATCGCAGCAGATAACGAGAGGATAAAATGCGAGTTTTTGGCGCCTCAAAACCAAAACCAACCTGCTAAGGGAAGGTAACACCGACAGAAAATCCACCAGAGAAGGCAACGGGAAACCACTCTGGTCATCTTTTCCCAGGAATCACTACGGCGAGTACATCAATAAGCAGTCGTCCTGGCTGCGAAATGTAAAATTAGCGCAGGACAGATACATATGTTTTCGCTGTAGTGATCGCCAACGTCGGGGGACCCGGCAAGGCACTAGAAGAAGAAGAATTAATATTATACTAGTCTTCAGTGGGAAAAGAGAATAATGGGAGAAGAAAGAGGAAGAGTTTAAGGAAGGGTAGAGAGGTGTTTCTGCCATCGTGATTTAAACAGAGATACTGTAGAATTAACTTTTCAAGATTTAAATGATTAGAAAAATAGAGAATGATAGACGATTTCACAGCCGAGCCGCATGGACACTTAACTGTATACGTTAGAGAAGAGAGAGGAGTGGATGGGAATTAAAGGGGTGCTTTGAGAATAAGAACGAAGAGGTAAATCTTGAACAATAGCGTTGAAAATTTGCACGAAGATGTTACAGGTACGAGTATATAAAGGCGTTAGGACTATAAAGGCGGCCTCCGTGATGTAGTGGTCAAGACGCTTGACTCACACACGATAGGTTCCGGGTTCGATTCCCGGTGAGAACACAAAAAGTAAAATATGATTTTTCTCAAGCCTGGTGTTCTTTGATATGTAATTCACCACTGTAATTGGGCCTCCTGGCCTGTTGTGGTGCAAAAATAAATAAATAAATAAAGTACAACGGTGAATCGAAGAGAGGGGGTGTGATAGGTTTTGACAAAAACGCAACAATGACATATTTACATATTACATATAAAAATATAACTACATTGAATTACGTCACAAGTTCTTCCGATTCAACCAATGATAGTGTTGTAATAGATTTCCGGTTTCCGGGAAGCCAACTCACCAGTCAGGATAACTCAACGATGACAATAAGGCCTACCACATGCAAGTATATTGGATTCATAAATAAACATTTACTTTACATATTACAACAGAGATGAAGAACATTAAAGAGAAGGTAATATAGAAATCTAGGCATCTACAGGGCTTATGACCTGTCAATGGCTGGTTTAAGTGGCCACTTTACACACTGTGTGACATTCACCATTCTGCCCTATACATCCTTTATGAACATCTATATTCCTTCAATTCTTTCATCTGTTGATGTTTGTGAAGTTAAAGAGCTTAAACGTTTATTTATGCGGGTGAGATTCATCTAATTAAAATATTTCACCTACATACCCGCATACATAAAGGTTTCAGCTCTTTCATTTCACAAACATCAATAGATGAAAGAATTAAAGGAATATAGATGTTCAAATATGAGCAGAATGGTGAATGTTACACAGTGTGTAAAGTGGCCACTTAAACCAGCCATTGACAGGTCATAAGCCCTGTAGATGCCTAGACTTCTATATTACCTTCTCTTAAATGTTTTTCATCTCTGTTGTAATATGTTAATATAAACAGCTCCCCAGGGAGTTGAATCCAGTCCTTGTTAACAAAAATTTGGACAAACTCAAAATACTGTTGATGACATATTTAAGTGATCCAGGGTCTACAGTACTCTATAGTTAAGAGAATTGTACCAGCAGAGATTTACGGACAGAGAAGTGATAATGTTCTCCTGTACAAAATACTTCAAACTCTGCCTATTCGAGGATTACTGTGGCTTTGCATTTAAAAACAATTTAATAGTGAATCTTTTTAAATTCCTCTCAAACTGAACCATAATACACGCTTCACGTATAGTAATGGTTTTATAGTACCAAAAGTATGTAGTAAGTATGGTAATAGAATTCTCAATTATTTAATACCTAGCAATTTTAATTTATTGCCGAAAGAACTTAAATTTAACACACAATGTAACAAGAGCAAAATAAGAAAGTGGCCACTCGATCAAAAGTGTACATATGAATAGTAGCTTACATAATATGCTAAATCTTTTAATTTTTCATTTATTTTCTTGTGTTTAAAAAAAACATTATTTTTATTTGTATTAACATGTAAATTACTGATCTTTCCGTCTGTTTGTGATATATGTGAATTCATTGTTTTTATAAATTGAGATAATATTATACAAGTTAGTATAAATATAAATCTCCACCAACAAGCTACATTACATGCATTGACTTGGTGGGATTTCAATTTTAGTAAAAAACAAGAAATTTGAAATATTAAAACTATAAGAATGTTTAATTATATTCATAAAATATAAAAATATAAAAAAGGTTGAAATATTTTTGACTTAACTTTTTTTAGCGCAACTGGCTTGAAATAAATAAGAAGGTAACCCTAATATGATCGAGAAACATCTCTAAGTAATACTACTCGTACATGACATGTGGCGAGTTCTAGTCACGGATGTTGACCACATCACCACTATTCAGTGTAAATAGGTCCTTATCTATTTATTAAATATTAAACAATACATTACCGACAAGTATTCGGTTGATCAAAATATTTGCAAGGCTCAACTTCCGTTTTTCATGACCCATTACGTCACAGGAACTTTGATTGTGACGTAAGCACTTTGACAATATTTGGAAAATATTCTTTTTCGTTGCAGCATCTTCCATCCATTTGAATTTGCAGCAACTTTGTTTAAATCACATCCGAAGAAACATTTTTAATATCATACTCCTCTTTAGACTAGTAACAAATATATGTATTGTAATATATGTTACCAATACTCTACAGACAGACTTTTTATAGAATTTCCAGTACTAGACATAAGACAAATATACATAAAGACAATTTTAAGACATTTCCATCAAAATTCTGACAGACATAAAGACGGAAAGCAAATTTACGACACTAGGCAAATACAAATAACAATACTTCTGCTCCCAAAGAAAAAAACAAATTACGGACAAAGGCATTATACTTTTCTGGCCCCTAAGCCATGCAACTTTTTCAGCAAGGACATATTGATGAAGAAAATGAAAAACAATATTTTCAAAGCTCGAGTCCATAAATGGATTGCTTAAAAGACTAGACAGGAAGCTGAGGAATATGTTTCATGTAATATAATTATAATTTTAGTTTCTTGAAAATCCGTTTTCGTTTTATTGATGTAGGTATGTTTTAATTTTTTTTATTTCTTTTGAAATTTTACACAATTGATGTGAAAGTATGTATAATTATGTATAAAATAAATAATACACTGACACTCCGGAACGTGCCTGTGGGCCAGTGGAGTGGCTCCATCCATAAATAAAAGTAAAAATATATTGAATGTACCGTACCTATTGTATAAACATTTTTGTTCACTATGTATTTGTATTTTATATTGGATTAAATAAATAAATAAAAATAAGAATAAATCAATAAAAGTATTTATTTTATATAGTTTTACAAATAAAATGTGAACGCCTACAACATACAGGAAACAATATACAGGCTGGCCGGAGAAGTGACGTCCAAAGGTAAAATGGAGGTGCCTGTTATTAAGGCGTATCCGAATCACCCCTATGTATTTTCTGCGATTTTGCCTAGTTTTTGAGTTATGATTTTTTACTGAGTTTTTGTAAATTTTCGACCAGTTTGGTTTTAATTTTTTATTTTAATTTCTCGAAGGTTTTTTCAGTATTGCTTTTTGTAAATTTAAATTGTACTCACACGCATAAAATAATAAACTTTGTAACATTAATGGAAGCTACAAAAGTTTTGTACTAAAATGCAGAATTTAAGTTCGAGCGAGTCAGACTTGAACTTTCAACTTAAAATTAAAAATCTAAAAAAGCAATTTATTAGTTTTCGAGTAACTTTAAAAACTGCGTTTAACTTTAAGCTTTTGTAATATACAACAAAAATAGTACTTAATAAGCTTAATATACTCAATTCGCTGAAATCAGCCTTCAAAGATACTGAGGTGGAATTTTTACTCGAGAGTTGCCATACGTTTATAAACACTTGCCCAGGATTCGGGTTTCATTTTACTTGCAGAACTCAATCGACAGACACTAGGCAAAGACAAATAACAATACTGGAATATGATATAAATATTTTTGTTGAACTCTTTGGGCATACATGTTTGTACATTGGCAAGCGTATTGCCAAATGGCAATTCTTTCCAACCATCCGATAAAATAAGAGTTGTTATTTGCATAATTTAAGTTTCTAAGCGTATGCGAATTTTTTCAAAAAAAAAATAGATATGAAAGTAGAACTAGCAATAATAAATTAAACAACATCTTCAATGAGAAGAGGGAATAAAAAGAGGAGAGATTAAGGAAGAGAAATGAGATGCTTAAGGGCCCCAATTACAATGGGAAGTTTACTTCAATTTTATCTTATTTATTTTATTAAAATGTATTTTTTCTTAAATGTTAATAGGGCAGAATCTAGCAACATTATTTTTTGCATCTAGGCGCTCGTTTTCTAAACTGACAGTAATGTGAGAATAGTAATTAAAGGAAAAATTTCTCAGTGGAATAATATTTTTGTCACTTTTAATGCGTAGATAAACGTATCGAGGAGTTCTAGACCCGTCGGTACAAATCGATATTCTTGCATCAAAACTTGATGGTAGAGGTATTGGTAGTGTATCTTTGTAGTCGGTCAGGAGAATTTTATCTTCAACTATACCGTCAAGGTGAAGGTATGACGACTTTATCATCCCATCATAATCGAGGCCCTGGTCTGATACTGTAGAAACATCTTTGATGGTGGATGGGAGGTAATTCTACATTCGAGTCGCATGGACACAATATGAGTTAAATAAGAAGGGGGAATTATGGATAGGAATTATGAACGAAGGGGAAACCATGAACTTCATTTATTTACAAACCTAAGGATTTACATAAATAGAAAACTTATGTATCTTTTAATTTAATAGACATACAATTTTTCACGTGTACATACTGTATATGAGAGACATCTAGCGAGATATTTATTAAGCCAAAAAGAAAAACATTGAAAAGCTTGAGATAAACACGATGAACGAGGGCCAGTTACTGAAATAATGAATATTTTTTGAACTCTTCATGGATATATTTTTTAATGCCCTCAGGATTAAAAATTATTTCAGAACTTAGTTCGTCGACAAATACGTATTTGAAAAAAAACTAGATAAAGTCCGAAAGATCTAAAAAAATGGTAATTAAAAGCGCCAACAACGGCACGAGAAAAGTTTGAAAAAATGATCTTGAAAAATTCTGAAAAATCCAAAGAGATCTCATAATTATAATTACAAAAAAGCTCAGTTGATGTGTTCTAACATAGAAACTGTTACCGATAAAAAAAATAATAAAAACCTCGCTTTTCCATAGACGATACCGACAGGGCGATGTCGTTTGTCTGAGAAAATAATTATATTTTTGTTGTTAATAGTTTAATATTCTTTTGAACATATTTTGTAAAAAAAAATAATCTCCCCAATAAACTGAAAACTGATAAAACTATATCACTAAATAAATCCAAAGTACCTAAATTTAAAGCATTTTTTGAACCGAAAAAGTATTCGATTTTAATTACTATTACTGTATAATCGGGTTGTGGTCCCGTGGCTAGTGTTGCGGACTCACGGGCCGGAGGTCCGAGGTTCAAACCCCACTCTACCCCAACTTGATTTCCATTTTCTAATAGTGAGTTATTTACAACTCGTTAAAAATGACCACCAAAATTGAAATATTAGGGTAAATTATTAGAACGCTAATATTTCTTTAAAAAAAAAAAATACATATATTTAAAAAAAAAATACATATATTTTCTGTTTTTCTCTTTCTTTCGTTTTTTTTCTCATGTATATTCGAAATTATCTAACTTGAAATTGCTAAATAACTATAATAGTGTAAGTCATTCTCCAGGCCCAAGAGCTTTTCTCTTTTTTGGAAAGTTTCATTTTTATAAGATTAATTAAATAGTATAAAAGTAGATTGTTATAGAAAAAAAACTGTATCATTTCATGTAACTATTTTAATTTATAATAAAAAAATTATATCTTATTAATTAATAACTATTTGTATACAAATCCAATAAAATGCTTTTTTTCATCTATAGATATATTTTACATGCCCCTTAATTTATTTAAAAATAAATTAAGACTCCTTATTTCTAGCTGCGATACGATCCCACTTACTATTTAATGATGCTCACACTTACACACACCTGAACACTTACTCCTACACTAATACACATAAACACACATCTACACTAACTCTCATACAAATACACGTAAACGCACCCTTTTGTTGTAACACAATTTAATAATATGTATGATTCTTATTTAGAAACTTTGCTGGTCTGTCTTTAAACTGTGTTTTTTTTAATGTTACTATATCATTGTCGACTGTTTGTTTCTTTAAAATAAATAAATAACAGTTAATTGAATAAACTTGTTGATTGGTTAATAATGTTTTCTTATTATTTAAAAAAATCTGTTAGTTGATTATTTTTTTTTAAATTTCATATTCTAAGTTGTCAAACTTTACATGCTAATAAAAATAAATGTTTTTAAATTATCTTCTGGTAATTGCCTTCACTAAGTAAATGTTCTTTATCAATCCATTCTAATTAGAATATATTCTTAGTGGCTAAAATTATTTCATCATTATCATAATTTCCTTACCTCACCTAATGGTGAATAGGGCACTGCATCGGTACACCAATCGCAGCGTATCTTGATAATTTTTGTTACATGGAGGTAAGATGATCAATCTTACGCTTCAGATACCAGTCGAGGGGCTATTAAATACTCTAGTGTGAAAACACTATTTTATATAAATATGTCATATAAACCATGTCGGGAATCAAACACGAGACCTCTTGCATGGTAGGCAAACGCGGTAACCATGACACCACGAGGCCGATAAAATGATTTAGTCATGGATAAAAGAAAATGGTAAAACGCAAGCGTTGTGACCAACCAAAACTAAATCTTCAGCTGAAACCGAATCTGAATTCGAATTTCGGCTCCTGTTTTGGCCGAAAAAGAAACTTTGAAAAATAAAGTAAAGGTCGCTATATACCCCTAAGTGAGGTAATAGTTTGAGTGTGTCCAAATACTAAAACCTCTCGTTGACAGGTCATAAACCCGAAAAATACTTACCTGTACTTTCAATATTTAATCTGTTATCCTTGTAAATAAAAATCAAACAAAATTGGCAGCATTTATTGTGAAACATCAATCTATCGAATGTATAAAGAATTTAGTCTGTGTACGAAGAATGCAATTCTGTGTATTAACCCTCGACGAGTATTTTTGAGGTCCTAAGTTCAATTTCTCGCAGGGTGGACGTAAAATATTGATTTTAAAGGTTGTTCATCAGATCATCGACAGATCATATGATCCGCAAATAACTAGATCTCATTTAAAAAATATATAATATTGATAGCTTCTTAGAGTTTTAAGAATGGTAAATATAAAGAGCACAGAAAATAAAGGATGGATGTCAATTTTTATGTGTTTTAAACTAAACTTAATCTGACGGCAGTTCACATAATCTACATTTCTGTTCAATTCAATTTGACATAAAGGCTCTATTTTCTAAGAGAAAGGAAAAAAAAACTTTTTGAAACACTCTAAATGAAACATTTGTCAGTGTGTAATTAATTTATATACATGGTTATATTATCATCGTCAATAAATTTTGAATTGATCAATTATATTATCCCTATCAACCCTTCTCCTTCACTACTCCACTCCTTTTCCTAATCTTAAACCTTCGTACAGTGCTTTTCTTTTCTTTTCTTATTTAATGTTTTATATTATTTACTTTATTGTGTAATATGTTTTATCATTATATTTGTGAAAAACTTTATCCGGGTGTATGCTATTTATTACATTTTATTGTGTTTTATATAACATCTATTGTTTGTCCTAATAAAAATAAAATAGCATACAATAAAGGGTGGATGTTCCACAAAGATAAGACTCTCAGGTCATTGTGAGTCATGCAAACTCAACCAGGAGTACAGTAAGAAACGATTTGGTTATTTCAATAGCACGTACAGCAGTCCCCTTTTTCAGCTTTCAAAGACAGCAGCTGAAGGCGCGATGCAGAAGCCTGGGTGAAGATCTTTGCGGCATTCCATCGGTGATAGGTAATAAAGAACTCACACGAGAGGTAGTATCACACATGATAAATATAGTGCAGACAATTAAAATAAACCAAAGTAGGGAACAAAATGCCGAACACTCTTCTAGTGGAACGGAAGGCCGGTTAACAACTGTGAACAAGCCGGCTTCTCCTGAAGAGTTTTAAGTGGTTTCCTCTCCACATGAGCAAATGCTGAAAAGTACCTGAATGGCCCACATTAGAATATCCTTCCTGATCCCAACAGTTTAGATAAAATAATGTAATACAATAGCAGAAAAATCATTTTTTTTTAAATATAAACCTTGTACATTATAAGCAAGGTAAAAAATAATGCAACTAACTAAATAATGTAACCTTAATATTATGCAATTCCATTTAATCATTTAATATACATATATTTAAAAAAAATATATATTCGTAAACTGAAAAAATATTTTTTCTCTCTAAGGGTAATAACTGTTTTTCTATTTCTTCAATATTATTTTTATTTATAGGAAACATATTAAACATATATAACAAATCGGTTTCTTAGAACAGTCATTTGCCCACATAGAAACCGATTGCAACATTAGGCGTACTAATATTTCTGGCTTGCCGACCCTTCATATACTGAGCCTACTCGTAGTACAAGCAAAATTTGTCATAGTGTTTTTTGTGCCATTTTGTAAAAAATGAAATGTATGTAAAAATAAATAAAAATAAGATATCACTTGAAAAAAGTGATACTTTAATATTATTGAAAACCGTTTAAGGATATATAAAACAGTATAGGCTATTTACATTAAGCAGTTTCCTTAAGTTTATTTTAATATTCATGAGGTTTGAAAACTTAAAAACATTATATCTCAAAACGTCCTATATCGTTTTATATCCTGTACTCTTCATATTACAAAGACTGTTAACGATAAAACAAGAGGGTGACTTGATAATAAACATGATCATAACAGCTTGATCTCTCTTTAAAAAAAGTTTGTTAATATCCCACCCGGGAAACATCCAGAATGTTTCAAATATATTGCTAAATCTCCCCCTCCAAGCACCGGGGTGTAATAAGGATTTTTTTCTATTCCCAAGAGAGTGATTAATTTGGGAATATTTTTTTTTTCCATGCGACTAATTTTTGCTTCATATATGGCCACACTGATGATTGAACGTCAAAAAATATGAACACGTGACCTCAAACATGATGATTTTCATTTAGAACATTATTGCGACCTTAAGCATTACCCAAAACACATAATTAGGTTGAATTGACCAAACCGTATTAGTTTTATTTCCGTTTTTGAAGCAGTTTTACGTTTTTTTAGTCAGTGAAGACGTTTAATCATCAGTGTGGCCATTATATGAAGCAATAAAAAAATTAATATCTTCAAATTATTCTCTCTCTAGGGGGTAGAGAAGATTTAGAATATAACCACAGGTCTTTGAAGTATTTATTTATTTTATTTTATTTGGGAAATCAACAGTTCTGCATACCTATATATTTTTAGTAAACAAACAGATATAGTGCATAAACTCAGAACTAATAACAGATTTCCACATAGTATACAAAGTTAGTAAAGAAAATATTACATATCAAATAAATACATACAATTTATACATTTAAAAATGTCTTTTCATGTACTGAATAATCAAGGATTTTTTAAATATTTATTTTAAAAACATTAAGTTAATGTTAATTGGGCAGGATAAGGACAAAAATACTTGAAGAGAGGATAAGGAGGGGAGGGGAGATGTACATATTTATTATTATAATGTCTACTAAGTTACATAATACATTTTTAGTGTAAATTTTAAATCTGACAGAGTGATGTTTGTGTAATCTATATTTTTAAATTTCGTATTGTACATTGAAAAGACAGTAAAGTAAAGTATTTTGAAGACTTTTGGTAGGGAGCGAGCGCTCTCACATCTCCGGGATCTTTTTCATAAAAAAAAGGGTTTTTTTACGATAAACAAAAGAGATAAATCAGAGTATTAAAAAAGTAAAGGATAATAACGTAGCAATGAAATACATATTAATAGTAAAAATAATAAACAAAAAAAAAACCCACAAAGGCCTGTTCGTGAGTATACTTAAACATACTTATTTTATTTTGTTTGGGATTTTTACAGCTATTACTTAAAATAATAGTAGAAATACATTAACAATACTAGAGCCTATTAAAAAAATCCACTCTAAATCTAATAATACATAATATATAAGAGAAAGAGTTTACGTAATTGTATGTGTGTGACATTTGTATTCATGTGTGTGTATGTGAATGTATGTGTGTGTGAATGAATGAGGGAGAGGGTGCATATGCGTGTGTGAATTAATTTTTATTTTATTTAAATCTTAAAGTAGGGCACACATATCATACATATTGTTATGTGTGTTCTAATAATAACATTGCAAATATATTTAATTTATAAATTGTTTATCACATATGTCTTGACCATTATTTTAAATTTTGATATGTTTTTTTCTTTAAAGATATTTTTTTCCATTTCGTAATACTTTTTAATTGCTTTAAATAAAATTGAATTTTGTGACATTGCCTTTTTCCTAAATGGAAGTCTAATTTTGTTCTTTTCTCTAGTATTGTGATGGAGAGAGAGAGAGAGGGGGAGAGTGCGTGTGTGTGGGTAAGTATAAAAATATATACAATTCAAAACTTGTAATTATACTGGAAAGTGTACAGGAAAGAGATTGGTTAGAAAGTTAGTTTGATTATAAAAAATAAAATAAAAAACTAATAATTAATAAAACCGTTTTTTAAACATTTTAGTCAAGAAATGTTATAAATTTCCTTTTTTTAAAGTATGGTAAATTTCTAAACCATATTTTGCAAAAAAAAGCCAATGAATTTTGATCCAATAGTACTTTGAAGATGCGACTTTTTTGTGATACAATAAGAAGCAGTATATTTATGTTTATTTAATCAGTATTTAAACATTTTGGTGAATTAATGAATACTATCGTGACCGACTATAGTTTTGGCTAAAAGTTGTCTGAAACCGAAAACGAAATTAAATCTTCCATCGGTCACTAGTTGTCACCTACGACGTTTTGTTTCAAGTGTGTTAAAAAATACATACTTTTAGTAGAATGATGTTGCAAATATGTTCGAATTCGCAAAATAAATAAAAGGTATCACAAGTAGAACACAAACTGACCAAACATACTACTCACTTCTTCATATTAACAAGGCGTACAATTGACTATCAGTGCCGGATTTTCGAATATTCTTTTATCTGGCAGAGGAAGGATGAAAGCCGAGTGAACGCGGTTCAAATGCGATATCTTAGAGGAATGTGTGGGAAATCAATGTACGACAGGGTTACGAATGATGAAATCAGGCGAGAGTGTAAATCTGAGTCAAGTACAATTGATCAGATTAAGAAAGGGTCTCTGAGATCGTTTGGTCACGTAGAACGAATGGACGACGAAAGAATGGTAAAATTAATATATATGGCAAAAATGAACGGTAACTTGAGACGAAGACGACCAAGGAAGACGTGGCATGATCAGATAAACCAAAATCTTAAGTCTGGTCATGTCAAAAGCGGACAGAACCGAAGGGCATGTATGACAAGATGTATGAATGTGGAAGAAGCTAGGAATGTATGTCAGGATAGACGTGTGTGGCGGTCCATTCTTTCTGCCTACCCCTACTGTGAAATGGCGTGATGGTAGTAGTAGTAGTATTTTATTAATACTTTTTAACTTTTAAAAGGCTGTGCTACAAAACTCCTTTACACGCGGTGATGTAACCCCAAGCAAAAGACAAAATATTCTGAAGTTCAAACATTTAAAGAAAAAAACACGGAGACATACTGTTAAATAAATCATTTTCCATAATTCATAAAAATTATAATTAAATTTAGGCCTGTCACAGAAAAATAAACAAAAAATCCTTAATACGACGGGTTGAATATTGACAGATAAAACGAATATATTATTTTGTTTTTGTTTCTTTCACACAAACCCCGACCACACAAGAGCATCTCTGTCTTTCTTGTTGTAAATTCTATTCTCCTGCTCTTTCTTATACAGTAAAACAAATTTATTGTGGTATTGGCATCACTTTCATTCTTATAATTTTATTATTTTTCGCATTGTAAGGATAAATATTTAATCACTTTGTAAAGCGCCCTTGAGGTATTATATTACGAAGATGGCGCTTTATAAGTTATCTTTAAAAGTAATAATAATAATTACTATTTGCACAATAACCACGATCACCGGATAAGCGAGAGCAGTAGCTCAATCATAAATAACTATCGACGTGCTTAAAAACATGCTAAGCGTTTGAGCGATCACAATGAGCAATAATGAACATGCTTAAGTTATCGTTATAAGTCGACGCGTGTGTAATCTCTAAGTCAACGCTCGTGTCGGTTTGTTTTTTGTTTTCCTAGTAAATAAATATAGTTTATTGGCGAAAAATTAACGTTTACCAAAAAAAAATAATACAATATATCGCATTTGCAAAATAGTAAGGAGTATTTAATACAAAAAAGTTAAAATTAAATTACAATTACTATGGCGACTGCTTTTCTTGACGTTTGGCTTGCCAATCGTCGGCTAAATGCAATAAATAGCATGATAAATAATTAATAAATAAATAGAAATAGCAGTTTTGTAATATTTTCCATATTTTTACCATCATCAAATATTCGATTCCACGGCAGGATTATACGATTATATATTTTTACCAACATCAAATATTTGATTCCACGGCAGGATTATACGTCGCAAAACATAAATATTTTGACATTTAATATTAGGTGTTCACGGATGTTTCATTCATTCATAGTGATAAATTGTTATCGCGTCGCTTATTAGCACATCGATAGTTTTTTGTGATTGAGCTACTGGATTATCGAGGCCATGTTATTACCTAGATAATGCAGATCTTATTTTGCTTTTATCAAGAATAATAATGCACCTTAAAAGGTTTATCGATCTCAATATTTTATTCAATCAAAAAAGAAAGCAGAAATTTAATTTGAGCCTCTGGTTGTCAACGAATATTTTGCAATGCTTCTTTAAAATATTTCCACAATTATTTTTTTATTTCTACCTAATACGAATCTGGACATAAGGACGGTTGATATGCTTTACACTTAACTATCTTAATTTTAGACGATGTAGAACATTATTTTCAAGGCATTTGTGAAATTGAAGGTTACATTCATTTGAAATTTGTAATTTTGTACATAATATGTACTCTGTTGTCTGCTATCATAACCATATCGATAGAGGGTATCTGTTATTGTTATATCGACAAAACCCCAGAAGCAAATCTTTGGCATTGACTAATAAAATAATTGTCATAATCATGTTGTATTAATTTTGTAGTACTCAATAAAACAATTTTATTTTGTTGATTTAATTAATGAAAATATGTAATGAACCGTTTGATAAATTAAACCTAAGTTTAAATTTGTTGCCACACACGGCGAAAATATTTTTGAGAAGGTAATATGGAAGTCTAGGTATCTACAGGGCTTATGACCTGTCATTGGCTGGTCTAAGCGGCCACATTATACACTGTGTAACATTTACCATTTTACGTATGTTTAAACATTCATATTTCTTCAATTCTCCCATCGGTTTTCCAATTTTTAAGCTTCTTGGACTAGTTGGTTTCATGTATAAAGTGCCGTAAGCATTCACTATTCTGCCCGTGTTTAAAACCTACTCCACAAACGTATAGTTTTTGTTTTGTTTTTGTTGTTTTATTGTCCTGTTTATTATCCTGTGGTCTTGTCCCTTTCCCCTTCTCTATGATAACCGAATGGAGCTTCTCGCTACTATCCGTGGCCCTGTTATAGGTCCTGTCGGATATACAGATCTGGTGGCTTCCAAAAATAATTTTAAGGCTTTTAAAAAGTTTTGTAATCATTTCGGCAAATTGATCAAATCTAATCAATTTAATCCCAGTCAGTGAAGAATTTACTTCCCTCTCTTCTCAATCCAATGAAGTACATGTTATGTACTTCTGGATTACTTTCTTTCAGCACAGATATGCTAAGGCTACCAGATTTCAGAGAGCTCCTTCGGGCAGCTTTTCTCGTTTGACAACAAGCAAATTTTCCGTGCATGTGGGCACCGCCAAGGAGACTTATGTCCTCAGATGCGATGTGCGGTATGTGGTGGGCAAGTTTATTGTGCGTTTTATAATATAAATAACATACGTATACATAAATAAACATAGCATAGCACGGGTTTTAACTGTGCAACTCGGTTATAAACTTGCGCAAGTCTGCGTAATCTATAAGTGTGAAAGCACTACAATTAATGATATGAATCATAACGTAATTATAAATAAAATAAGAACCTAAATACGTAGTATTTAAAACTGTCTAAACACTTCGTTATTTCTCTGAATTTTTAGTCTTCTTTGTATATTCTCACATGTAAAAAAAAAGTATATTGTTAAATGTCCTCCGCACGGGTAACCCCCAGTAAGGCCACATTATTTTTATTATGTTTTATTGTTTATAATATGAAAAAAATTTAAACAAATAAAATAAAATAAACATCAGCATTTTTCCAACACTTCCATCTGTTGACTGTGAAGTAAAATAGATGAAATCTTTATTATGTGGGTAAGATTCTTTCGGCTGGACCAATTTACCTACTATGCAACGCCTGGAAGCAATTCTCCAATTTTAATACTTCTTCTCACACCTGTTTGTTTATTCAACAATGTTTTGAGTCTGTCCAAATGTTTGTAGACAGGCTGAATTATCTTCCTAGGGAGTTATTGACGAATCTCACCCACATAATAAAGGGCTATTTTCTCTTTTCCTATGGATGGGAGAGTAGAGGAAATGTGGAGTATAGTATAAATGTTAAAGCACGAACATTCTAAAACCATGACTCAAATTTAATGAAATAAATTAATAAATAGGTAATAAAATGGTTACTGGATTTAGAGAAAAGTTTAAAAAATTACTTAAAAGGAAACGCGGAATCACTTTTCTTCATGCAAACGTATTCCTGTATTTAATAATATATTATAGACTATTAAACTAAGCCAATTTTTTTTTTTAATGTGTGTACCGTATTTATGATTTTCTAAGTTTTGTATTTTTTAAATTACTTCGCAAATGATGTACCGAGTTCTTTTCCCCTTCTTCTCGATGATTTTTGCCGATTGATCAGTTAACTTACTGTTAACTGGAAATCTATCACAACTCTCTTATCATAGGTTGATTCGGAAGAAATGACGTCATGCCAAATAATTCGTTTTTATTTAAACAATTTTTATTATTTTTTCACACATTTTCAAGAACTTTCGCAGTACAATTTAATGCTCTAATTTTGAATGCGCTTAAGAATACGTTTAATTATACGGCAAAATATCTTGAAAATGTATGAAAAATCAATAAAAATAAACTTCCACGAAGTATGTCATAAGTTCTTTCGGATCAACCAATGATAGAGTGTTGTGATAGATTTCTGGTTTCCGAGATGCCAATTCACCAATCAGCAGAACTCGTCTCGGGCGGAGAATTAAAAAAACTTTCAAAAATCAAAGCGCCGATAGCACGATACCTAAAAAATATTTTTGGCTTAGTTTGATAGTCTATGGACAAAAAATATTTAAAAACCACTAAAATTCCTCATAATAACCGGAGAATTACTTCATATATTTCACGACACATTTGATGCTGGGTTTAAAAATTAAATATACGCATTTATTAAAAAACATAAAGGATAAAAAAGTCAAATAATAGTAATGTCATGAAATATTTTTGTCAGAAGGACCTTTTTACTAAGCATTAAGGATGTTATTTTATTAAGTTTAAATGCATAATATCTGTATTTTAAAGGGTAAACCTAGAGAGTCACAAAATGTTCAGGAAACTACTGAGATATAATATATAGAGATAACACTCCATACAAATGCGAGCTAAAAAGTTGTCCCCTAAGGAAAGGGAATGACCAGCGGCGGGAGCAAGTATCGTCACGCCATATCACTTCGGCTGTGACAAGCAAAACAAGTAGTACGGTAAAAAGCACGGACTTTTACATCGGTCTAATTTAGATTATATTCAAGTATTGATCAAGATATAAACTTTGCTGACCGGTGAAAGGTTATACCATCGCCTTTTTTTCTGGATCGATTTGTGCAGTATCTTAGCGTACATATGGGCATTTTAGTAATTGCGAGGAGAAAAGTAGCCGGGAATGCTCGCAATAGAATTAAGTCCGTTCTATCAAACATATGCCA